>NC_041390.1:403905655-403968776 GCF_002162155.2 Triticum dicoccoides | reverse complement strand
GCACCAGTTGACAGTGCGCCATTACTAGTTAAACTAGTAATGGCGCACTGTCTACTGGTGCGCCATTACTAGTTTTGAAAAAATAAATAAAAAAATTTGGAAATTTTTTTTTGAAAATAATTTACTAGTGGCGCACCGTGGATGTGGTGCGCCATTACTAGTTTAACTAGTAATGGCGCACCACTCCCACGGTGCGCCATTACTAGTTTTGAAAAAAATGAACAAAAATTTGTTACTAATGGCACACCGTGGATGTGGTGCGCCATTAGTATTTGGACACTAATGACGCACCAACACATGGTGCGCCACATGTTTGGTGCGCCATTAGTGTCATTTCCATCTATAGCCCTTTTCCTAGTAGTGCATCATGATCCTTGCCGTCGGTTATCTCCTGGTTAATCAGATAATTCAGTCCGACAAACAGAGAGCGTGTACCAAGGCTACTTACCAGCCTCCAGTCAAAAATTCCTGAAGGCCCAGAGAAGCTGGGATCCTGCTCAAAGACCTTGCAGTGACTGTGATTGTATCCCGCGAAACAACACGTCCGGTGCCTACGAACAATCATCAATCTTTCGCCGTCATCTGATCGACTCAGGAACCACCTGCAACTGCCATGCCGCTTTTGTTTGAATGGTTCTGGGATTAGGAAGAGTAGGGACACCAGGCAGCCTACAACATCATATCAAGTTGGAGTCAAATAAAAAGGGCTCTTGATTTAGTTAATCTTAAGAACAGCATGTTATGAGCATGAATATTTTTTCAGCAAATGTTGACAGTAATATAAGCAAGCCATCATGATATCATAGGAAAGTAAAATATTGCTCTAACAACCGTTTGTAGCGATGACTGGAGTAGGCCAGCAATACGTCCAGCCATAGAAGGAGTCGACAGCGTAAATGAAGCCCTTGTGTTCAATGGCATCAGAGAACCATGGAGGATGTATGATCCAGCAATGGACATGCAAATTTATCCACTTACCGCAGTGACCTGTCAGATAGGCGAGACCGCGGTTGAAGAACGCAATTAGCCTAAAGTCTTTATAATTCACAGATCTTGTGGGCACTTGGCAGATTACAACCTTGAGCAAATCAAACTTGGTATCATGTTGGCTAATGTAAGATTCTGAGTATTCTGGGCCGCGGTGCGAAAGCAGTGCAGTGTTAATTGAAGGAAGGGGGATCAATCGCCGGGTGTAGACCTCCACGAGCATCCAGCTGCCGCGACCGTCGACGAGCACCATCCAAGACATGTTCATGCCGACCCAGTACATATCGTTAATGTAGTTGAGGCTGACGGGGACCGGATCACAGTCAAGGGGGTTGATGCTCGCCACCCTATGATCGTTATGCTGCGTGACACGCCATTTCTGAAGATCAGGCGGCATCAGCAAGCAAGGAGCTGGCTTAAAAAGCTCCGGCCTGAGGGCTTTGAGTAGACGGTACAG
Source organism: Triticum dicoccoides (assembly GCF_002162155.2). Taxonomy (NCBI): domain Eukaryota; kingdom Viridiplantae; phylum Streptophyta; class Magnoliopsida; order Poales; family Poaceae; genus Triticum; species Triticum dicoccoides. The sequence continues at coordinate 403,967,332 of NC_041390.1, read as the reverse complement.
CCCCGACGAGCGCGCGGCGAGCGGCATGGTACTGAGATTGTCCACAAGCGAAACAATGAGCTTGATTACCTCTGTGGGGAGCGAATTCCAGCCACTCTTTCGGCGGACGCTGCTCGGTTCTGCCATTGTTAGTGCTTGGGTTTCGGACGAGGGGGGGAGGCGCCTTAGCGGGGATGGAAGATTGGACGAGATTATGTGCGGACAAAGATGGAGAAGCGAATATGTGCTGCGGGAAGTGAACAGGTGATGATGACTACAGCACGCCGCTTGACTTACGAGACACATACCAGCAGCGTAGGGTCATGTCGATGCCAGACAACTTGCTTGAGTGATCACAATACTGGTACTCCCTATAGTGCTATGCCCTAACTTGCTTGAGTAGAGTAGTAGAGTAGGACTCTGCTCTACTACTAGCACCAGAGGAGTAGTATATTCTAATCTAAAATAGTTGCAAACTTCAATGCCCGAGCGTGGAACGACTACGAACCATTCTCAAAGACCGTGTCTACGTGGTGTTTGGACATGGGCGACAACCTCAACGCCAACGGTGCTGCTCCCGTTGCACAGTATGTGTTTCTGTCCTTCCTGTTCGAAATCGTGGTAGAATTCATGATTTATTTTTTGCTTATTTGGATTAAATCTTGTAGTAACTTGCTCATATATTCAACTGGCGCAACGTCCCCTACAGCCACTCCTGTTTCATGGACAGCCTGGTCGATGCCTCCAAGGAGCCCTTCGTCCACTGCTATGAGTGCCCGATGCCGTTTTGTGGCTCGCTGGCGGACATGGTGCATCACCTCATGGATGCGTGCAACGGTCACTGCTGGCCCTTGGCGGAGAACATCAAGTACGAGATGTGCTACCCGTTCACCATGCCGGAGTCGCTGGAGGATCGATGTGAGAGGGAGGGGGAGGAGATAGCGATGAACGTGAACGTGAGGGGGAGGAGATAGCAATGTCGTGGGAGGCGCAGTATTTATAGCGAGCAATGGCACACCTACGTAAGATATGGACTGAGTTGCACTGACTTAACTGCAGGTCTAGTTGTGTCATTGACATGTGGGCCAGACCCCTATTGGGCCCATATGTTAGTGACCCAATGCACCTGCAGTTAAGTAACATCTACGTGCACATATTTGTTGGAGTAAATTACGGGGGAGCGAAGGGGTGGAAATATTGCGGTCACAATGGATTGGACGAGCATGGGGGAGGAGAGTCATGCATGCAGATTTTTTCACACGGGGTGGAGTGGTGGGACCGCCGGAGGGAGAAGGAGAGTTTGGCAGGCATATTGTTTCCACACATGGAGAGGAAAAGATTTGGAGACGAACGGGCTTCCTACAGGTATGGGGAACGGTGCATAATAAGTCATCTTGCATGCCAGGCTAGGTATAGTCTCAAGTCATTAAAAACATACACGCCCCACACATGTTCATATTTCAAGGTGCACTAAATTATTGCTTGCGATGATTAAGTCTGGCCATAATGGTGGTATCTTAGCTGGTATCATGCACACGGGAATAGCAAACTTACTGATGTGGCAAAGAATTAAAGAAGAGAGGGGGGTTAGAGTAACTAGTGTTCATGCATGCATTGGTAAACACATTTTTTTGTGAAGAACGACAGCACTAGTTGAGTACTTTTGCAGACTTCAAAAACTATTCCACCGCCTCTACTATCTTGCTAAGAGTAGGTGAAATTTTTGAATTGAGCCCTTTAAACTAGAAGGGAGGTAGTGGTACTCTAATAGCTAACCTTGTTGTGATGACAAGATAGGACATGGCACACACCTGGACGGAGGAACTAGTCTGCATTGTGCATTTAAGTTTTGTCTGAAGTCAATGTACCTCTACTTTCACCAGACTTATAGAAAAATGTGTCAACATTCACAATGTCAAATCAATATTTTTACACTCATTATAAAATGTAGTTCTTATACTCATTATAATCAGTATTGTAGATATTGATATTTTTAGTATAAATTTGGTCGTGGGATTTCATTGATGCCTATCAAAGCGTGGAGGAAGCGGAGCTTAGGGCTTGCATTGCCGGTCTCTACATAGGTATTTCTCTTCATAATCCTGTAATTTTAGAGACTGATTGCGCTTTTGTGGTAGCGTCTCTTGCATCGGGGGACTATGACAGGTCTGCTATGCGTGACCTGAAGATGAAAGCGTTGAGCATCTCGAAGTTGATCAACAATCTTCAATTGTCAAAGATTAGCCGTTCGGCCAATAAGGTGGCACACTTAATCGCTAAGTATATCTTTGACAATAGATTAGATGGTATTCTTGTAAATAACATACCGCCCTGTGTGGTGAATATTGTATCGAATGAGTGTACTAGTGTGGCTAGTTAATTAATATAAGGTGGTGTTCAAAAAAGTATAAATTTGGTCAAACACTTTGCAAACGGTTGACGGGAGTAAAAAGGACCAGAGGGAGTATCATGCATGCAGAGTAGGCAAAAAATTGCTTGTCTAAAAAAAGGCAAAAAAAATGCTCATTTATAGCCGGTCGAAGTCTCAAAGGGCGCGACCACGCGAGGGAGGCGAAGGTCGTGGGAGGCGCGACGTTTGATGGAATTAAGTGAAGTTACATCCACGCGCCGGCATGGTGTGCGAACAGGCAGAAGCTATACCGTCAGGCCTACGATATGGGTCTAGTAGACATGACATCTAGTGAGTCCCGCATAGTTCTTGAGAACTCTTTGGGGGCTTGTAGCCGTTTATCCACCAGGCAAGCCAGCAACCCCATGCCGTTCGCACGCCCTACTCGTCCCCGTCTTCTACCTTACAACAGTTCGCTCCCAGTCGTCCTGTCCTTTCACATTAGTTCGCTCCCAGTTTTTTTTGCGGGGTACAACAGTTCAACTTCTCCTAACTCTCCTCCAAAATCCATGGCCTCCCAAATCTCCATGATCGCTGCTGAGTACCAGGTTAGAACCATCACCGGCGATCAGCTCATCGTCATCTACACACGTGGATCCGAGACGGTGAAAGCATGGCTTGCTCGCTTCCTATGCATGTTCAACAGTTCAACGGATGAGTGGGTCGCTGGGCTAGATGTTAAGTACACCACAGTCCTGGGACGAGAGAAGGATCTAAAGGACGAAGAGAGGAAGAAGCCCGCCATGATCCAGATTTGCGTACATAACGTTTGCCTGGTCTACCACATATGCCATGCCGACGTTGAGTGCCAGGATTTTAAGAACTTCCTCAAGGACAAAACAGTGAAATTCGTTACTGTAGGCTTTAAGAACGACAGGGATGTCCTGCGTCGGATAGGTCTCGTTGTAGGCCAGCCCTTCGATCTCCAGAAGGCAAGCCTGGTGTCATCCTCTCAACCTTCAATGCTGACCCTGGCAGCAGCCATGATTGATCCTTCGTACGCTAAACTGAAGAAACCTCATCACGAGTTTCATCATGCATGGGAGTCAAAGACATTAGATGAAGATCATGTCCTGTACGCAGCAATGGATGCCTACCTTTGTTTAAATATCTACAAGGGTTGGATGAAGAAGCAGAGCCTAGTGTCCGGTTCAAGCAAAGAAGCATCGGCGAAGAGGAAGAGGAAGAGGGACGAGGACGAAGTCGAGGACGTGGACGAAGTCGAGGACGTGGACTCGGACTCCGAGTAGGTGGCAGTGCTGTCGCTCATGCTGGTTCTACTGCAGTGTCAAGCGGACTAGTTGCTTAGTTTATTTTCAATGGTGTGTTGTGCTGAGGCCCCAGCAGAACTATGTTTATGTTCTTTCTCGTTATTTGAACTCTTTAGTACGTACAGTAGTACAAGTACTATGTCTTACTACTGTTCTTCTTGCAGTTGGTACTACTGCTCGTATCTTCGTGTTCCTACTGTACTTAATACGTTCGTACTAGTAGTATAATTTAGGTCAGTCGATTTGTGAAAGAAGTTCTACGGAGCGAAGGAAGAAGATGACAGAGGAGGTGGAAGAAGCCCTTCTAGCCATCCATGTTGCATCAAACGGCTCACATGAGTCGACTGACCCAAATTGCTCCTTCAGATTGCAGGATCCACGTGGCATTCAAGGTATCAAAGGTAGATTCTGCGTCCGCACCCGGTTTGCGGGCTCGACGTGCGCGTGACTGACTTCTGCCGCGATAGCCACCATGCGCGCCTCCTCCGCACGGCCGTAGACGACAATGACACGATACTTCCTCCTCGCCGGCGTGCTAGAGCATGCGTTCGTCCTCCTCTTTGTACGCTGCGTGCATAGACGCGGCTCCACCAGCTGCTCGAGGAGGGACTACAGATGATGTGAGCGGGCGAGCCTTCGGCTTCATGGCACAGGATGGCGGCGACACGGCGATGATGGGCGAGAAATTGTTGGCCGGAGCAGGCGGGCGTTGACATGCGCTACGGCGGTGGCGGCATATTGATGAGTGCGCGTGTGGGAGCTTACTTTAGTTTTATATATACTAGTAAGTTGGTACGTGCATAGCACGTGCAAAGTTTTAATTTATGTGTTTTGATGGAAAGTCTATGGAATCAGCCGTCTTTTTGTGTGTGTATGTAAAGCTCTTGTGATAATTATTATAATGAGATAATTCCATTAACCAGTACTACAATGGGGTTCCGATGCACCTTAATGGGATAATCTCTCGTAGTTACATTTGTTCCCAGAATTTTTTTATGTATTTCTTTTTAGAAAAAAGGTTGGACCATGGCCTTTGCATCATTAATTACCATGCACAAAAATTTGAGAAAAGGATGCATTTGAAGCTAGTTTATGCTCTAATCACAAGGCTACTTGTAATGAGCTGCTAATTCTGCCATATCATGTACAGTTCGGCCTAGTAAATCCCATGAAGCCTTTGGGACAGGCAGACGGAATCACCTGCTCATCCATTAAAATATTGATCTTATTTCAGCTTCTAGAGCCATCGTTCTGCCTACACAAGGTATTGCAAGTACTGTCGTCCATGTGACCTACAGTGAATGCCTTGGGAGGGCCTAGAATTTTCAGGAACAAAGCGAGATGATACACTGGTACTGTAGATGTGAATCCCTTCACTCTGAGCCATAGGATTGACCTTCATCAACGGCTCAAGTTGCTTCTTAGGCTTAGGATTCAAAATTTCAAAACTCATACACTATATAGTAGTAAAGATAAAGATAAGGTTGGTCAAACTTAAAAGAAAACCATACTAGTACACGTAAACATTAGACTTAGGCAGCGCTTTTATAGTTAGTACCACAGCCACGATACAGAATCCTGTGCAAGCACGTGAACCGCGGCCGCGCGGTCGATCAAACGGTGTGTTACCGTGTCGCGCTCGAAGGACATCCACCAAACCTTTTTGTGTGTGTGAAAACAATCCTCGAATACTACTCAACTTTTTTTCCTATGAAAGTTCTTGATGTTGCAATATTTCCATATATTTGAATTTAGCTCCAGTTCGTGTTTATTTGGATTTGGATGTTTTAGGTGTGCCCTAGTTTTTTTAATACTGATTTTGTGTGTGTGACTGAGAGAGAACGTGTGTATTTGTCCATATGTGTGTTGTGGTAGAAGGGCAATGTGGAGACGGTGTGCGTGTGATACAGACATAGAGAGGTGTGAATGTGCAAATGATCATGCATGAGTGAGACATAGACAGATGCCGATACATTGTGTATACATGAGAGAACATTTTCTAGTTTAGGGCCTGTTTGGTTCCAATAAGTCACCTGACGTATAAGTCAGGTGACTTAAAATCATTGACTTATAAGTCACGCCTGTTTGGTTGTCATCTGACTTATAAGTCACCTGACCACACCTTCCCACCTTGTTTTTATATGTAAAGGTGATGGGACCCACGTAAAAAGGGGTGACTTATAAGTTTTAAGTTGGGGTGGAGCAACTTATGACTTATAAGTTGGGTCCGTTTGGCAAAATAAGTCACTTTTTTGCACTTTTCGACTTATAAGTTGGTGACTTATTTGGAACCAAACAGGGCCTTACTTGTGTGTGTGTGTGTGAGAGTGAGAGAGAGAGGGAGAGAGAGAGAGATAGAGATAGGAGCATCCATAACACAACAACCGTCTCTCTCGATTCGTCCGTCCCTCGCACGGTCGCATGCAACACATGCATCAACGCGCACATTTTGACACCCTCACCCGGCCCCTGCCCACCTCAAGGCCCGCACAATCTCTTTGTGAATACCCATTTCTCTCCTTAGGTTTGTTTTCCCTCAATATCTGACACACACACACACACACACAGAGACACATGCAACACACCACACACACACACACACTCCCCCGAGCACACAATTCATCCCCATCCAAGGTTATACGGCGACCACTCTCGCTTGTTCTTCTTTGCACCCCAACATGCACAACACCTCAATCTTTAAAGAGGGCATCGAGCAAATCGAAGACGGCGACCACACCGCGCTAGAGAATGCGGGGTCATTTGGAAGCAGGGTGATGTGACGACGGCTGACTGACTCCTCCCCCCACCCTCTCTCTCTTGCACAAAATTACCAATCCCTCTCTCCCCCGCACAAAATTTTCAATCGCTCAACCCACGAGATCCTTCCCCTCTCGTCCATGTTTTTCCAGCTCTCTCATCAAACATGTTGTCTCTTCTCCTTCCACGTATACAGAATCCAGATGCACACGCATCTCATGTATATTACATGTATCCGTATTTCTCACAAACCTAACTTCTTCCTCTCTCTTTCTCTCTCTATCTCTCTCTCTCTCTGTCTCGTTAGGTTTGTCTCCAACTCTCTCGTCCACATACATACAATCTTTCCCGCCCTATCTGCTCCATCTTCAAAAGCTCTCTCTGCATGTTTCATTCACACATTGAGATATGTCAAAATGTTGCTTCTATAATGGCTGATGTAGAGTTATGGTTGTTTTTGTTGCATCCTACAAAGCAATAACTATGAAATGCATTTAGATTCTCATTTGACTGGGATTATGTGAGTTTGAGCATGTTGTGAAGTACTATAGACCTTGTATACATCTTGGATTCGACAATGATTGTAACTATTGAATTGTATAGACCATTACATTCGAAGTCAATAGCCTAATATATTTATTTCACAATTTCAACAAATGATTAGTTCACTACAAACTAAGAAAAGAAATGTGTACTCCCTCTATTTTTATTTAAGTCCGCGTATTAGCATTGGTCAAAGTCAAGTTTTGTAAACTCTCAGAAAGCTTATAACAAAAAATATCAACATATACAATAACAAATAAATACCGTTAGATTCATTATTGAATGTACTTTCACATCATGCATATTTGTTATGGTAAATGTTTATATTTTTCTATAAACTTGGTCAAACTTTAGGAAGTTTGACTTTGGTCAAACCTAATATGCAAAGTTTACTACTACTACTCGCTAGTTGCTTAGCCGAATCACTCAACACGCCACACGGGGAGTCCAGTGTCACAAAATTTTGAGGTCGGGCGGGAAAATCTCCCATGACCTTGATTCGAGCAGTGGGAAGTTACCATCATAGCCTTCAAAACAGGCCTACGGATGACGCTTGGTAGGGGGCTGTTTTCGTAACTTCAGGTTCACCCTACCCAGCCAATCCCACCCCGGCACCCAGAGTAGTACACCTAAATACTCCCCATTTTCTATCCCCACCACAAAATAGACTTCTCCATGGCACCACAACCTTCGTGCTCCTCCCCTTTACATCGGCGCACTCGTCCACCGCAGCGCATCTGCCTCATCGACGACCTCGTACACCGCACTGGAGCCGGTCCACCGTCGTCGTCATACACGGAGCCTCTTCCCCGGCATCGTCTTCCACGGTCTCGGATCTTCTTCCCGGAAGCCGACACTAAGCGCAGAAGTACCACCGTCGTGGACAATGAACTGACTCCCGTTGTCGACCATGACTCACAGAGGCCGGCGCGACCATCGTTCTCCTCCTCGATTGGTAATGTGTGTATTGAATCACTTAGCAGTACATGTGCAGTTCCAATTTTGTTCATACCTACCCTTCAAATTTCCTGGGTGATATTGTTCCCGTAAAAGTAATTGGTTATAGCCTCCCTTGTCCAACAGAATATCAGCTTGTAATTGTGCGTCACTCCTGTATCGCGCTGTGCTTGGGTAGGTTTTTCATCTGCAACCAGTAGTGTGGCAAATGATGGAAAGGTTTTTAGAACTAGCAAGATGCCTATGCGTTGCACGCATCAAGATGCATTTGTATGAGTAGTTTATCTTGTGGGAGAAAAGGATGAACGAGGGAAGGCCTTATTTGCAAATCTAGAGAGGGGTATGGGTATCTTTTTGCAAAATTCCAATTTGTTTCCTTCCTATCTGTCAGATATAAATCGGACGACCTATATTGCAAGAAAAAAAGTATAGAGAAAAAAGTAGATAGTAAAGGAAGTAGAGATAAATATTAAATATAAAATAAATATAATAGTAGAGAAGAGAGTAGAGATGGCATGTTGAGATTTTTAAAGCGCCGCGTGTTGCGATTCTGTTGGAGATGCTCTAACATGGCAGACGAGTGCTTTAATGTTGCCCACAAGATGCACGAGTATTACTAGTAGTATATTTTTCTTGCCATGTTGAGATTTTAAAACCATGAGTGCGAACATGCAGAGGAGCAATGAAGACCAAACACGGGATATTTGGGACATCTTCAAGGAGCGTGGCAAGTTATAGAGGAGCTGCATCGAACCTGTAAAACGAGCTTTGGTAAGTAACACCCTTTAAATTACTTTCGTGTAGCCTCGTGTTCTTCGATTTGTATATGTTGTAGTTTCTGTTTCTCTTACGTGTGGTGTTCTTTGATGTGTAATAAGAAGAGTCTTAATCGTCCTAATGCTTTCGTTTTTAGCTTGAAGTAGGAAATGGGTGTTCTCACCTTGTAGTCTGTTCTTATTTTTTCCCTTTTGAATTCACTTTTCTGAGTTCTGTTTATTTGGCTTCTACTAAATGGATCTGGGTTGCTCTGAGTATTGATCTAAAAAAGAAGTAACTTCATGTCAGGATGCAGTTCCTGCAAGGAGGGAAGTATGGTCAACCTCGAGATCATGTTTCCAAAATGAGGCTGGATTACACACAAGGTGCCAGTTCCCTAATGATGCTGGATTAGACACAATGTGCAAACTCCTAGATGATGCTGGATTGCACACAAGCCAGGTGGAGTCATCAGCTGTTCGTGTCCTTGTGGCATTAGTAAAGGCTGAAAGAAAGCATGCAGCAACCCTTGAGAATGTAGCTGAGTTCCTGAAGAAGCGAAAAGAGCAATCAGATGCTCTCTTCACCCAAGCCAAAGAAGAGATGGAAGAAGCCAGAAATAAGCTAGCAGAGGTAGAGCATGCTAGGCGTCTCCTGCTATCTAAAACTGTTGTCAATACAAAATTTCCTTCATAATAGCTAGGTTCAAATGTTTATCCAGTCAGCATGCCTGTTGTGATGTCCGTGCATCTACTGATGTGGCACAAAATGTATTTTTTCGGGTCATGTAATAACAGCAATTACTTTCCAAACAATAATAGACGAAGCATTGGACATGGTATAGTTCACGCGCAAGCCCGACATTCCAAGTTCAACTTCCACATCAAACTCATGTTCACAGATATCTGCACATTCATACATAATGTCCACAACCGTGATTCAATTCAAAGCCAAAAAAATGCGAGGAGAGTTATAAATAAAGAAAATCCTCTACTAGTTCCTGCTACCAGTGCGAGCACAACAAGTCAAGACCATGCGTAAATTAATTATATTTTAGTCATTTTTTGTGTTCTAAAATGCCTGCCGGCTCGCAGAAGGATGTGTTGCCGGCACACGCGCAGATTCAATGAAGGCAGGCGGGGCAGTCTTAAGCTGGTTGCACACGACGAGGAGGCATGCTCAGCTGGGCCTGCAGCGAGTGCGGCCCTCTTGGCCGACGCGCCTGTTCAATTCCTGCGCTATGAGAGGTCGCGTCCGTGTCAGAGCAATTACGCGGCGAGGAGGCGTGCTCAGCTGACTATTCCTACAAAGGTGCTCCACCACGTACCCGGTACCCGCGAATGCAGCAATCGTGCACCTAGGGTTTTAGGGTTTATTTGTTAACGTCGCCTTTACGTAACACTCATGTGTGCGAGACAGCGAGAGGCCGACTGCGTGCGTGCGCCTCTTCTGTTCGTATATGTACTCCACCATTTGTCTGGTGTCCAAAAAATTATAATAACTACTAGCAATGTGCCAATGCGTTGCCACACGATCAAAGTAGATTAATACATATTCACCGATTTGATAGAAAAAAGTCTAGTTTTGAAATACGTATATCACTAAAAATATGTTATGTTTCACTCAAAATATATTCCTTTGGCGGTTTTGATGAGATAAGGGAGGAATGTTGTTGGTTTCAAGATTCGAGAAGTGGTATATGTCTAATTTCTACTCTTACTAGCAAGATGCCCGTGCGTTGCACGGAACATGAAGATCTTGTGGGAGAAAAGGATGAACAAGGGAAGGCCTTATCTGCAAATGTGGTGAAGAGTGCGGGTAAATTGCCATATTTTCCTTCCTACCCGTCAGATGTAAATCAGACTACCTACATTGCAGGATGGCAGGCCCACCATCATCACCAACTCTATTTTTTATCCCTACTCTTATAAAAAGCATTGTCGGTGATGATCGTGTGCCTGCCATCCTGCAATATAGGCCGTCCGATCTATATCTGATGGATAGGAAGGAAACTATGGCAATTTTGCAAAAAGATACCAACACCCCTCTCCACATTTGCAAATAAGGCCTTCCCTCGTTCATCCTTTTCCCCCACAAGATAAACTACTCATACAAATGCATCTTGATGTTCCGTGCAATGCATGGGCATCTTGCTAGTTGTTGCAAAAAGCCCATGTGTGTGTGAGAGAGAGGGAGAGTGGAGGAGGACAGAGTGCATGTGTGACAAAGACACAAGGAGTGTGTGTGCGATAGGTATCAGCTTAAAATGAGGCGATAGTGTGTGTGTGCATGATCGAGAGGGCGTGTCTCAAGAAGGGAAGAAAAATCTACATAGATACAAGGAGCGGGAGAGAGACATGTATGCGATGGTGGAAGCACGAGTGTGCAGGTGTATAAACCTATCTAGAGGCTAGCTAGTCGATAAATGTTTGTGAGAGAAATACGATTCGGGGTGCGAAAGCGAGAGTTTTGTGTGTGAGAGAGAGAGACGTAGTCGGGAAGGGGAGTGGAAGCAGGAGTTGTGTGTGTGTGTCTGTGAGAGAGAGAGAGGAGATGGTAGTCGGGGTTGTCTGATTGGTAAACAAATGAATAATGTCAATCTGGGATGGAGACGAAAAGTCGACCGCAACAAATGTTGTGTCTACAGGAGAGAGAGAGAGAGAGAGAGAGAGAGAGAGAGAGTAATTTTAGTGGTATGAGTCATATGTAGAGACATATAGGGTGTGTGAGAGAATCCCATAGAGAGAAAGACAAAGTGAAAGACGAGTGGAGACTGTGTGTGTGGCGGTGAAAAGGAAAGCTTAGGTACCGAGTGATACCAGAGAACAGTAGAGACGTGAGAGATAATGAAAACCGTGTAATGTATAATGATAGGGAGAGTGTGACACTTCTCAAGGGAGACGTCGAGAGACCATGTTTGCGAGGATAGGAGAAACATGAAGTGAGCATGCGGGTGAGCTGGAGAAAAGAGAGTGATAGCTACCTGAAGGAGCATGCATGCGAGAGAGATGGGCGTGAAAGGAGTGAACAAAAAAGGGATTCAAATATTTGAATTCGAGATGATGATACATGTAATCCATGCTCGAACCAAAATTGATCTATCAAACATGCATACTCATATGAATTCACGCACATCTATGTTATTTAATATGCAGATATTACTGATCCATACATTTTAGTAGAACATAATTTGGTTAAAATTTTTCGAATTCAACCTTAAGATTTCGAGATCGTTGTATTTGTAAATCATATTATACATATAAAGGAGCAGAATTCTTTGTTGTGCTTTTGAAAGTATATATAAAAAATGATGTATATAGAATGTAATTCCAATTGAAAATGGATCCCGCCCGAAAAAATTGAATACAAACGGGATTCGAATTGAGTTGGCACGGTAAACGTGCACTCTGCAAAATTTGAGCGAAGCGGGGAAAGTCGCAGTAACTGCCCGAAACCAAAATCTACGAGATGGAAATCACTAGTGCATATCGCTGCCACGCAAAGCCTATCTGCTGGATTTCTATAGGTTTCGATAGGGGTAGGTTTGTAATTTCACCCAAATGTGACGTAACCGCCTCTCACTTGGATTCATATACGATGGGCGCCAAAACACAGTGTGTCCTCGACCGAAATCGACTCCCTCCCCGATTCATATTCATACACGGTGGGCGCCAAAAACAAACTCTCGTCGGCAAATATTCGGTGTATGCGAGATTACCGTCCTATCCCCAACCGACTAATGTTGATGTGATGTAGTAGAAATTTGAAACGGGGGCTAAGTTTGTAAACTTCCTCGCATTTGAGACAAGCGCGCCCTAAATACATGGTTCCCCCCTTCCTCTCTACCTCCCTTTTCCCGATTCGTACTCCGTGGGCGCCAAAACACCCTCTCCACCCCACCCTCCTCCGTCCGCCCCCGTCCGCCACCCCATCCACCGCCGTCCTCCTCCACCATGCCGGAGCTGATACCCCGACGCCGCCGTCCATTACAAGAGATCGACCTCTCTCATCCACGGCTTGGGACCGGGATCCTTGCATCCCGTCCTCTCGCTTCATCCCCGCCGTCGTCCACTTTCCCGGCGCCGCTCCTATGACCGTCTCGTCCACTGCGCCCACCGCCACCGTCTACCCTCCTAGATCTGCTTCCATGCCGCCGACAGCCATCGCTACCGCAGCACCGTCAAATCCTCAGCAGATGCGTACACGGCGCCGCACCAGAGGCGGTACTCTTTCGTATCTGCTCAACTTATTTATCGCAGCAAGAAAATAGATCGCCACTGTTTTACTCTGATTTCTTGTCTTGGTTGCGAAGTTGCTTTTGTCTGGTTTGCACCTTCAGATCTGCCATGGCACGCTCAACACTATACTCCCAATGCTTATGGTTTTCCCCTTTTATATTCCACACTAGTTAAATCACAGTAGACTAAATTTCAAAAAGGGTCAGTCGATTTTTCAGAGCTCGCCGGAGTTCGCCGGTGCGATCAAAGGGGCTCGGGTGGTTGTGGGGCCTCGTCGAACAAAGAAAACTCGACGCGGGTGGGGGTTGGGGCGGGGGTGGGGGTGGGGGTGGTGGAGGAACACAGGCGGTGGGGGCCGGTGGTCCGGCCGGCGGCCTGTGCGGTGTTCTGTATGGGAATAATCAGAGATGAGGAAGAAGAAGGGTTAGGAGACGCAGGATCTTCATCCAACCGCCTGAAATGGTCGAGAGACAGCTGGGAGTTGCATTCTTAATGCGCTCTGGTTCATCATGTGTGGGCACTGCGCAACCAACATTTTATTATCCAAAATCTGCTTGCTCTTCTTTACCATGTTCCTCTTCCGTTCTTCTTTAATATGTACTCTCTCCGTTCCTAAATACAAGTCTTTGTATAGATTCCACCATGGACTACATATGGAGCAAAATGAGTGAATCTACACTCTAAAATGTATCTGGATACATCTGTATGTGATCCATAGTGGAAATCTCTACCAAGACTTATATTGTGGAATGGAGGGAGTATGATAGTAGTACAGTATGTTCCTTGTATTGAAGATGAGTAGGGAAATTTGCAGTGTAGAGGTCTATACGGTCGGTTTTGATGGACACTTTGAGCCTCTTTGATTCGTAGGATCTTGTAAACATAGGAATAGGATTTGTAGTGGCCTGCCCACTTGAATCCTATAAGAATAGCAAGGAAATGCGGGGAGCTGTGTCGCCTTTGAGAGTTACACTAATATTAATAGTACAGCACCTTCACTTGAAGAGAGCTGGTATCCGAAGCCTTTCTAGCCGTATCGGCAATACTAGCACATATATTCCAGCAAGTTCGACTTTGCTGATTTTACTCTGATGCTTAAGGTTTTCCCGTTATATCTACACTATGATCTGTGTAGCTGCTTTCTGTCACACTAGCAGCAGTCCACTCTTGAAGCTAAACACTGCAATGACTTACAAAATTGGTACCAAGGCATTGAGTGCCATTCTAGATGCAATGAAACTCATACGCTCCCCACCTGTTGATTCTTGTTCAGAATATGATCCTAATGACTATTCTAACCTCGAGGAGGCAGATGGCATGTCCTGTTCACCCATCAAGGTGCCTGTTCTAATTTGGCCATGTTTTATTAATTGCGGGTATCTTGCATATGTTGTCTTGCATTTCTTCTACTTTGTTGCACCGCCATCTGCTTAGTTTACTCATCATATATGTCGAGATGCCATGCCCATCCATTATCAATACATATTCCATATGTCATCATACCATGTTTTTCCACTCAAATGCTGTTCTTGTGCATCAGACATCAAAAAGGAAGAGGGTGATTGCCGAACCTGAAGGAGCACCAGCAAAGTCCTTGAAAAATGTGGTGGTGCCGGAGAAATCAGACAACACCCCACTTATATTGGCTGTACAACCAGTGACACAAAACGTAGGACCGACTCCAGCAGACTGTACCCATACTTCACTGGCCACACCACTAGCCCAACCACACATGACCTGCACTCTAGCAAAAGGTATACCAATTTCATTTGCCATAGCACCAACTGTACCACAGAAAAATCCCACTCCAGCAAAAAGTACAGCAAGTCCACCGGCCGAAGACCTATCCCAACTGCAGAGATGGCCAATTCCTGCAGATTGGAACCCCATTCCATTTATTCCCAAGTCAAAAGACAATGCTTTCAATGTTGTTAGGGACTACGTGCATATATTCCCATCATGGGAAGATTATTGTGAAGACAAACACCATTTTCACATCTTCCTGTCCAACTTACGTGTAAGTGCTATTATTCATGGTTATTATTTTCCTGTTTTTTGCTGATTGAACACATCAATGATTTACATTACATTGTTGTAACTAGGCGAGGGTCAATCTGGATAGTCATGACGAGCAAAGCTTGCTTGTGCTTTTCAAGGAAGCATTGTAGCAGTATCGGTGTTACCTGAGGAAATCACACTTTGATGGCAAGTCTATAAACGAATTTCCGGTGAAGACTCCTGTGCTAAATTTAGAAGACATTGAATGGAAAAACCTTGTTATGCACTGGTCTCGTTCCCAGGATGAGGTACTGTCTATGAAATCACATGAAAATTTGAACTTCTACTTTTTCCACATGTGCCTTACGGATCTTTTTTGCAGGAAATCTGCTCGAAGAAGAATTCCGGTTTGACAAGAACGACATGATATCACAAATATGCTGCCTGCTGCTTTGCTCTTGTTAGTACCTGTTGTCCTGTATCACTGTACTTGCATACATACCTGGTTCATTATGTGACAACAGTATGCATGATAGCTTGCTTATCAATTATTCGCTCCAAATTATCTGATCTGTATGAATGGTTACATTAGTGTAGAATATATCCAATGCCAATGTTTTTTAGCTCTGCATTGTTCTTGTAAGTACATGCTGTCCTTTATCAGTGTACTTATAATGACAGGTAGTTGTTCATGTACCATCACTCTGCAAATTATTTTCCTTTTCCCTCCATTTTCTACACATTAGATCTATATTTACTCTTACCATAAGGTTGGTACTGAAGAAGTTTAGCTGTGCATTGCTCTTGGTTGTACCTTTTGCCTGTATCGCTGCACTTACATTTATAGCTACTTGGTTATGTAGCATCACTCTTCATCTTATCTTAAATATTCTCCTTTTTTCATATATTATCACATCTATATTTACTCTTAACAAAATGTAGAACAAAGGCAATGCTTTTAAAGAAGATTCTGTGGTAAACTTCTTGAATTGCCCCCCCCCATCAGCATGGACAAGGCCTTTATAGAGCCTGTCTTCACCAATAATGTAAGTTTGTCCATCTCAAGCCTTCAAACTTTGTTGTATATATTTGGTTAGGCATGACTGCAACAGTTGTTTATTTTTGGTGTTTGCATGAAATTGCTTGTTTAAAGTTTATTATGTAGTTCATAAGCAAAAGTTTGTCCTTTCTCAATTTAAGTTTTCAGTTGTACAACCAAGTTCCTTCTTCATACCATGTAAATTAAACTATACGGAGCAAGTGATCTTCTTTTGCACTGCATGTATGCTTCTGTTCTTCATCCGTAATCCAGTGGTGTGGTGAACTTACCCACTACAGCACAATGTCATATTCTGCAATGTCTTAACTATGAACAATGTCATATCATTCTACTATTATTTAAACCGTCTCTTTATTTGCCAATCTAAAATGGTATAAATTGACAGCACACTAACCATTGATACTTATGAGTTCTTGATCTGTAATCCAGTGGTGTCGTGAAGCTGCCAACTCCTTCACAATGTCATTTCCTGCCATGTCTTTACCTGAACAATACCATATTGTGTTAATGCAATTTTAAACCGTGTCACTTTATTCGTCAGTAAGAAATGTGATGAATTGTCAGCACTGACACTTTTATGTGCAAAACCTGTCATCTGTCTACTTGTTTATCTTTCAGAGTGAGGAAGATATAAGTGTTGAACAAGCACAGTCTCATCATCTTGCTCAGCTGCTTGCGCTGCAGCTCCCCAGCAGGGCTAACCTTTCTTGAACTCTATTGAAGTGCTGTCGGTTTTGTATATTATTTTGTCGGCGTGTTTATTTGCACTGGTGGTGATCTTCGATGCCCCGTGTATGTAATCTGCTGTCTGCTTATGCTTTATTATCGTAGTGGCGAACTTTGATGCCCAGTGGATGTAATATGTCGTAATTTCTTTATTATATAGTCTAGGTTTTTTCTTATTCATGATGTTGCAGTTATTTTACTGTATATATATCCTGTCTTCGCAGTAAACCGGCCAAACCGTAAAATTACGGTACATAATCGGGCCCTCATGCAATCACTATGTAGGTTGGGCCTGAAACGTGCCGAACAGCTCACGGGCCGGCAGCAGCCCGAAATGAACCCCGGCCCATGATTGTGCGAATCAAATCACGGGCTTTTAACAGGCCAAAATTGTCTCGGTCCTTGTTTGGCCCAATCAGATATCGGCTGCGAGCAGGCCAGATGCAAAATCGGGCCATAGTTAGTCCCAACTACATGCCGAAATTAATATAGGGCCGAAATGTTAAACGGGCCCTTAATAGGTCAAAACTAATATCAAGCCGAATTACTAAGTGGGCCTTTAGAAAGTGGGCCCAAAAGCATAGTGTCCAGTTTTCGGGCTGAATCTGAAATGGGCCATAATTGATCCCAAAGCCTCTTAAAGGTCGGACCTGATCTGGGCCGTAATTTGGCCCAGAACATGGTAGGCTTTTAATGGGCCGGATCTCATATGGCCACTATTAGGCCCGGAGCGTGGCAGACCATTAATGGACCGGATCAAATATGAGCCGACATTTGGCCCAAAACATGGCAGCCAGTTAATGGGCCGGCCTACTAGGGTCCTCAAAATCTTGTGGGCCTATAGCTGGGCCTGCCCATTAGTGTCGGCAAAATCTCGTGGGCCTTTAGCTGGGCCGGCCCATTATGATCCACAAGAATCTTGTGGGCCT
The DNA here is from genome assembly GCF_002162155.2 of Triticum dicoccoides. Taxonomy (NCBI): domain Eukaryota; kingdom Viridiplantae; phylum Streptophyta; class Magnoliopsida; order Poales; family Poaceae; genus Triticum; species Triticum dicoccoides. The sequence goes on along the minus strand of NC_041390.1, from coordinate 403,949,708 downwards.
TTACTTGGGCCGGCCCATTATGGCACACAAAAATCTTGTGGGCCTTTACCTGGGCCGGCCCATTATGGCCCGCAAAATCTTGTGGGCCTTTAGCTGGGCCAGCCCATTATGGTCCACAAAATCTCGTGGGCCTTTAGCTGGGCAGGCCCATTATGGTCCACAAAATCTTGTGGGCCTTCAGTTGGGCCGGCCCAGTTAAACTTGATGGGTCGGTCCACGTGTCAACATATCATAGGCGCGTCTCGCCCATTGGATGAGTGACACCTGTGCCAATGCGGACCTGACACGTGTCTCCTCCAGCCAATGATCATTTTACACGTGGAAAATCCCCATTGGTCGGGGCTGTTAACGGGTTATCGGATCCAAAACCCGACCCGATAGCTTAACGGCGTTCCGTTACGGTGGATGCCACGTGTCGGTCACCCTTGACGAAAGAACTTCTGTGACGCGCGATTTATCGTCATGGAAGTGGACACTTCCGTGATGATAATTTTGGTAATGTCATGGAACACTTCTACGACAACACAGGTATGACTATCTTGATTCTGTTATAAATTTGTCATGGATGTACATGCATGACAAAAAATGCGACCTACTGTGACAAACACGTATCATCACGGAAGTGTATTTTTTTGTAGTGAGTTATCGGTCTTCGAAGGTGATGACCCACAAGTATAGGGGATCTATCGCAGTCCTTTCGATAAGTAAGAGTGTCAAACCCAACGAGGAGCAGAAGGAAATGACAAGTGGTTTTCAGCAAGGTATTCTCTACAAGCAATGAAATTATCGGTAACAAATAGTTTTGTGATAAGATAAATCATAACGGGTAACAAGTAAATAAAGTAACTATGGTGCAGCAAGGTGGCCCAATCCTTTTTGTAGAAAAGGACAAGCCTAGACGTACTCTTATATAAAGCAAAGTGATCCCGAGGACACATGGGAATTGTTGCCAAGCTAGTTTTCATCATGCTCATATGATCTGTGTTCGTTACTTTGATAATTTGATATGTGGGTGGACCGGTGCTTGGGTACTGCCCTTCCTTGGACAAGCCTCCCACTTATGATTAACCCCTCTGGCAAGCATCCGCAACTACGAAAGAAGTATTAAGATAAACCTAACTGTCGGTGTCAAAACCGGCGGATCTCGGGTAGGGGGTCCCGAACTGTGCGTCTAAGGCGGATGGTAACAGGAGGCAGGGGACACGATGTTTACCCAGGTTCGGGCCCTCTTGACGGAGGTAATACCCTATGTCCTGCTTGATTGTTCTTGATGATATGAGTATTACAAGAGTTGATCTACCACGAGATCGTAGAGGCTAAACCCTATAAGCTAGCCTACAGTATGATTGTATGTTGTCCTACGGACTAAACCCTCTGGTTTATATAGACATCGGAGGGGGCTAGGGTTACACAAGATCGGTTACAAGGGAGGAGATCTACATATCCGTATTGCCTAGCTTGCCTTCCACGCCAAGGAGAGTCCCATCCGGACACAGGACAAAGTCTTCAATCTTGTATCTTCATAGTCCAACAGACCGGCCAAAGGATATAGTCCGGCTGTCCGGAGACCCCCTAATCCAGGACTCCCTCAGTAGCCCCTGAACCAGGCTTCAATGACGATGAGTCCAGCGCGCAGTTTTGTCTTCGGCATTGCAAGTCGGGTTCCTCCTCCAAATACTCCGTAGAAGATTTTGGACCCAAGTATAGTGTCCGTCCCTGCAAAATAATTTCCACATACCAGCGTAGAGAGAATAATATTTCCAGAAATCTAATCTGCTGACGCGTTTTGATAGCACGACGTTACGTCATGGCCCGGTCATTATTCGAACCGTTTTTCTCAACCAGCACTGCACATATCGCGAGGCGGTTTTCTTGACACGTCTTGTCGAAGCAGAGATCGTGTCCCCCTTATTACGGGATTCTCATCAATACGGACGTGGGTATCCCAACCGTGCCCGTTGGTATGACTCCTCGATTTTAGGCGAGTCCAAAACGGCCGCGAGGAGGACGCTTGACATTCACCCTCTTTATAAAGAGGCCAAGACCTGTCCCTTTTCCCTCTCGCGCTCAATCGATTCCTTCCCCCGCCTTGAGTTCCAACACCCCAGGCTCAGGTCAGGCACTTCGGACCTTCAACCATGTCCGGATCCAACCTCCAAGGTCGGTGGATGCCTTCCTCTGTCACAGAGGAGGACATCAAGAAGCTGAGAGAGGCCAGATATCTGACCATCGAAATTTCACACAGGCTGCCCGCCCGAGGGCAGGTCATCCCCACTCCCGAACCCAGCGAGAGTGTTGTGTTCGTCTCTCACTTCCTTCGAGGACTAGGCCTCGCTCTGGATCCCTTTGTTAGGGGACTCATGTTCTATTATGGGCTGGATTTCCATGATCTGGCCCCGGATTCCCTCCTTCACATCTCGTCGTTCATCGTCGTATGTGAGGCCTTCCTCCGCATTACCCCTCACTTCGTCCTGTGGCTCAAGACCTTCAATGTGAAGCCGAAGATGATCGAGGGGCGGCACGTAGAGTGCGGAGGTGCCGTAATAAGCAAAAGCGCTGATGCTCCATGGCCAGAGGGTTCCTTCCCAGAGGTGTCCAGTTTGTGGCAGTGGGAGTGGTTTTATATCATAGCTCCCCGAAGTGCCAAGTGGGCAGCCGTCCCTGCCTTTCGCTCGGGCCCCCCACCGCAACTGATGTCATGGATCAACGAGGGGCTAAACTGGGGTCCAGTAAAGGATGTGCCGATATTGCAGAGCCGCATCCGAGATCTCATTGAGAGAGATGTCAACCTGGTCACGGTGATGCAGGTCATGCTAGTTCGCCAGGTCCTGCCTTGCAAACGTAGACCTCTTCGTTTGTGGGAGTTCAACCCAGAGGGACCGCGAATCATTCATCACTTCCTCGACATGAAGCTCGAGGAGATGTACAAGTTGTTCTTCAGATCACAAATAAAGTGTCCGGACACCACCGAGGAAGTGGGTCTGAGCTGTAATCGCCCGGATACCCAAGTAAGTAATCCCATGGTCGAACACACCGTTTCTCTTATTTGTCATAACATCATTCTGAAAAGTCGCTCTTTGACCAGGACTGGATAACAAAGGCGAAGATGATCAGGTGTCCGACCCCCCTTCCCAAGGGCTTGGCCAATCCGGTACTAGACATAATGTTGGAGCCGGCGCCTTATTAGGTGCCCACGAAGGAAGATAAAGGGGGAATAAAGAGGCCGAAAGCAAGCCTCACTCACTACTCGTCCCAACCGGGGGAATGAGCGCCTCCGCCAAGGAGGATAACCAGGGAGAATAATCTGACATTCCCTCCCCGAGGAAGGAAGAGGACCACCTATGAAGATTCGGAAACAGAGGTTTCCAAACGAGGGAAGAAATCTTCGCCAGAGGGTCCTTCCTCGGGGGTTACCCTTGCCGCACAGTGTCCGCAAGGGAATCAATCCTCTACCGAGCTGTAAGTAATCGAAAAGTACTTAGTAGAGAAAATATCCTACCTTACTTCTGAAGACAATAACCGAAACTTATATCTTGTAGTTCGGATCGTAGCCCTTCTCGACAGAGTTCGTCTTCGGGGGATCTTCTTCCGGAGATGATGGAGAGTGAAACTCCTCCCACTGCCACCCTGCCTCATGAGGCGGGTGACCCTGAAGTGTCGTCGCGGAGGGTTTCTCCTGATCCGCCAAGGCTAGGGGGTAATCCCTTGGCCACCCGGAGTCCTCAGTATTCGGCTCCTAAAGAGAGCAACAAAAAGAGTCCGGAACCGTACAGTGTGCGGTCGGACGTACTGAAGGATCTTCTGGAGCAAGCGGCCATCTCAGAAGCGCATCGTACGCTAATGAGTACAGTAGTTGAAAGGATTTCCTCCGCTGAAAGTGGATTGCATGAAGCTTTTATGAGTCTGTTGAAAGGCTTTGAGGTACGTGAAATAGTGTATGTTTTTGAAGGTACCACACACGTTAGGTGTGCCCTATGCAAATAGTAGCCCCTGAGACTCTGGTTGTCGTCGAAAACAGCGGCAAACAGAGGATAATAGTCCCAGGTAATAACCAGACCGCCTTTATGTGCAGGTGGCCGAAGCTCCGGTGGCTAGCCGGACTAATGGATTTGCCGAGCTAAAGTGGCAACTTGATGCGGCAGATGCCGACATTGTGCTTGTCAACAAGCGGCTTGACGAGGCACAGGGTAAGTGATTTCTCCGGTGATCAACACATAGTAAGAGGAGCATGATGCCAGTATCTTTAATATGTTGTGACTGCAGATGGAGCTGCCACCATGGAGACCCTTCGGGCAGAGCTTGCCCGAGCCAAGGAACAAGCAAGGAATAGTGATGCGGCCGCTCTAAGGGCGGTCGAAGAGCTGCAAGCCGAACAGTCCGCGCATTGCCAGAGCAAGGAAAGGATAGCCAAGATGGCCATTGAGTTGAAAGATGCCGCTAACCGTTACCAGCTTCTTGAAAAAGAAAACCGAGCAAGGGCGACGGACCTAGAAAAGGCCATGGTAGCAGCCAAGGAAGACTGCTCTAAAATCAGAGCGACGAAGGAGGAGCTGCATCAAGCTGCGGATATCGTGGCTGGGAAGCCCTTCTTGTTGCAGACTAAGTTCAGAAATCCGAAGTATGCTCCTCTTGATCAACTATGGAGTTATGCGGATGCCTACGTGGATTTGGCGGCAAGTGCTGCTGATGCGGCCGAGTACTTCAAGGATCAAGGAGATCGCGAAGTGGAAAAGCTGTTCTGGTCACACTTCCATGCTCCAGTGCGTCCGCTGCTGTTGAATGAGCGAATGGCCGAGTGGGCCGAGCTCCATAGGTTGTCCGGAGTCGCCATGAGGTCCGTTGTGGATCATCTATGGCCGGGAGGGCCAAGGTCGAATAGTTACTTTAGTTTGGTGCAACAATTCCTTGGTGTTGTGCCGCACATTGATTCTATGAAGAGGTCGGCGTGCATAGAGGGTGCGCGGATGGCCTTTGTCCGTGTTAAGACATACTGGGCAGAGATGGAGGCCACCACTATTGCAACACAGGGTTCGGCCATGGGCCGAGTGGCTGCCGAGCACTACTTTGAAGAAGTTCTTGAAGGCGCCCGTTCGATAGAGGCTCAGTGCTCGAAGAATATTATGTTCTAGTGACATGTAATCCCATTGTAAAAACAATGTTTTATTGAGTTATCAAGGATGTGTTTATACTTTTGCCTAAAAGTATTATGATGCCTCCTGTGCGGCCGTTTATGTATATATGTATATAACCTGAAAGTTTGCAGTCGTCAGCTTCTTCCCCCATGCATATAATGCAGGGGTGTTTGCAAAAACGCGTATTCACACTTGATCCAACGTCTTGGTCCATTAAGGAGGTGGTAGCGCAGCGAACGAGGCAATCGGACTATATTGCTTTAACACTTTCACTTAGCCATAGGAGTTTGACGGTGGGGCTACTATATAGCCCCTGGTACTTCTGCGCTCATCCGAATACGGGGCGCATACGTACATGACCGGGAAACGGCCCTTCGTTAATGCGGAGGAATCCCGAAGATTCCGCTGAGTCATTGAGTGGTTGACCAGTCTCGCGCTATATCATGACAGTTAGTTTTCGGCTTTCTCTACTGAGGTGATCATCCGGATGAACCAGGGCACAATCGCAGTAGTTCTCCCAGTGCTACCTTAGCCGATATAGCGGAACGTAAGGTACCAACACATGGGAGCCGGGCAAACCCAACATTTGACCAAAGACATGATTCGGAGCTGATGCATATAAGGCCAAACTCGCGACGCCGAACACTCCCTAAGGTATTTGGTCTTCATAACATATGGCGGGCTGAACAATGCGCTTAGTAATAAACCACGGGTGTCCAGGTACATGCAATATCCTGACGTGGCCACATGCCAATATGTCGGTGTTGGGTAACGTTGCAGAAAATTAAAATTTATCCTACGGTTTCACCAAGATCCATCTATGAGTTCATCTAAACAACGAGTCAAGGGAGTGAGTTTGCATCTACATACCACTTGTAGATCGAGTGCGGAAGCGTTCAAGGGGATGGTGATGATGGAGTCGTACTCGTCGTGATTCGGATCACCGATGACCAAGTGCTGAACGGACAGCACCTCCGCGTTCAACACACGTACGGGACGGACGACGTCTCCTCCGTCTTGATCCAGCAAGGAGGAAGGAGAGGTTGAGGAAGGCAGCTCCAACGGCAGCACGACAACGTGGTGTAGTTGGTGCAGCAGTACTCCGACAGGGCTTCGCCAAGCACGTACGGAGGAGGAGAGGTGTTGGGGAGGGGAGGGGCTATGCCTTGAGTTGTGTATAGCAGCCCTCCCCTCACCCCTCTATATATAGGAGGAGAGGGGCAAGGGGGCCGGCCCTCTAGGGGAAACCCTAGAGGGGGGCGGCGGCCAAAGGGTGGGGGGCTTGCCCCCCAAGCAAGGGGGTGCGCCCCCTTTAGGGTTTCCCCCCCAACCCTAGGCGCATGGGCCTAGGTGGGGAGGCGCGCCCAGCCCACTAGGGGCTGGCTCCCTCTCCCACACAGCCCATGTGGCCCCCCGGGAGGGGTGGCCCCACCCGGTGGACCCCCGGAACCCTTCCGGTGGCCCCGGTACAATACCGGTATGCCACCGAAACTTTCCGGTGTCCGTTTAACCACTTTCCTTATATAAATCTTTACCTCCGGACCATTCCAGAACTCCTCGTGACGTCCGGGATCTCATCCGGGACTCCGAACAACATTCGGTAATCACATACTTGTCTTCCTGATAACCCTAGCGTCACCGAACCTTAAGTGTGTAGACCCTACGGGTTCGGGAGACATGCAGACATGACCGAGACAACCTCAGGTCAATAACCAACAGCGGGATCTGGATACCCATGTTGGCTCCCACATGCTCCTCGATGTTGTCATCGGATGAACCACGATGTAGAGGATTCGATCAAACCCCGTATACAATTCCCTTTGTCAATCGGTACGTTACTTGCCCGAGACCCGATCGTCGGTATCCCAATACCTTGTTCAGTCTCGTTACCGGTAAGTCACTTTACTCGTACCGTAATGCATGATCCCGTGATCAACCACTTGGTCACTTTGAGCTCATTATGATGATGCATTACCGAGTGGGCCCAGAGATACCTCTCCGTCATACGGAGTGACAAATCCCAGTCTCGATCCGTGTCAACCCAACAGACACTTTCGGAGATACCTGTAGTGCACCTTTATAATCACCCAGTTACGTTGTGACGTTTGATACACCCAAAGCACTCCTACGGTATCCGGGAGTTACACGATCTCATGGTCGAAGGAAGAGATACTTGACATTGAAAAAGCTCTAGCAAACGAACTAACCGACCTTTATGCTATGCTTAGGATTGGGTCTTGTCCATCACATCATTCTCCTAATGATGTGATCCCGTTATCAATGACATCCAATGTCCATAGCCAGGAAACCATGACTATCTGTTGATCACAACGAGCTAGTCAACTAGAGGCTCACTAGGGACATATTGAGGTCTATGTATTCACACATGTATTATGATTTCCGGATAATACAGTTATAGCATGAATAAAAGACAATTATCATGAACAATGAAATATAATAATACTTTTATTATTGCCTCTAGGGCATATTTCCAACAGTCTCCCACTTGCACTAGAGTCACCAATCTAGTTACATTGTGATGAATCGAACACCCATAGAGTTCTGGTGTTGATCATGTTTTGCTCGCGAGAGAGGTTTAGTCAACGGATCTGCGACATTCAGATCCGTATGTACTTTGCAAATTTCTATGTCTCCATCTTGAACATTTTCACGGATGGAGTTGAAACGACGCTTGATGTGCCTGGTCTTCTTGTGAAACCTGGGCTCCTTGGCAAGGGCAATAGCTCCAGTGTTGTCACAGAAGAGTTTGATTGGCCCCGACGCATTGGGTATGACTCCTAGGTCGGTGATGAACTCCTTCACCCAAATCGCTTCATGCGCTGCCTCCGAGGCTGCCATGTACTCCGCTTCACACGTAGATCCCGCCACGACTCTCTGCTTGCAGCTGCACCAGCTTACTGCTCCACCATTCAACATATACACGTATCCGGTTTGTGACTTAGAGTCACCCAGATCTGAGTCGAAGCTAGCGTCGACGTAACCCTTTACGACGAGCTCTTCGTCTCCTCCATAAACGAGAAACATGTCCTTTGTCCTTTTCAGGTACTTCAGGATATTCTTGACCGCTGTCCAGTGTTCCTTGCCGGGATTACCTTGGTATCTTGCTACCAAACTCACGGCAAGGTTTACATCAGGTCTGGTACACAACATGGCATACATAATAGATCCTATGGCTGAAGCATAGGGGATGAGACTCATCTCTTCTTTATCTTTTGCCGTGGTCGGTGACTGAGCCGAGCTCAATCTCACACCTTGTAACATAGGCAAGAACCCTTTCTTGGACTGATCCATTTTGAACCTTTTCAAAATCTTATCAAGGTATGTGCTTTGTGAAAGACCTATGAGGCGTCTCGATCTATCTCTATAGATCTTGATGCCTAATATATAAGCAGCTTCTCCAAGGTCCTTCATTGAAAAACATTTGTTCAAGTAGGCCTTAATGCTGTCCAGAAATTCTGTATTATTTCCCATCAAGAGTATGTCATCTACATATAATATGAGAAATGCTACAGAGCTCCCACTCACTTTCTTGTAAACGCAGGCTTCTCCATAAGTCTGCATAAACCCAAACGCTTTGATCATCTCATCAAAGCGAATGTTCCAACTCCGAGATGCTTGCACCAGCCCATAAATGGATCACTGGAGCTTGCATACTTTGTTAGCGTTCTTAGGATCGACAAAACCTTCCGGTTGCATCATATACAGCTCTTCCTTAAGATGCCCGTTAAGGAATGTCGTTTTGACGTCCATCTGCCATATCTCATAATCATAGTATGCGGCAATTGCTAACATGATTCGGACGGACTTAAGCTTCGCTACGGGAGAGAAAGTCTCATCGTAGTCAATCCCTTGAACTTGCCGATAACCCTTAGCGACAAGTCGTGCTTTATAGATGGTGACATTACCATCCGCGTCCGTCTTCTTCTTAAAGATCCATTTGTTTTCTATCGCTCGCCGATCATCGGGCAAGTCAGTCAAAGTCCATACTTTGTTTTCATACATGGATTCTATCTCGGATTTCATGGCTACTAGCCATTTGTTGGAATCTAGGCCCGCCATCGCTTCTTCATAGTTCGAAGGTTCACCGTTGTCTAACAACATGATTTCTAGGACAGGGTTGCCGTACCACTCTGGTGCGGAACGTGTCCTTGTGGACCTACGAAGTTCAGTAGCAACTTGATCCGAAGTACCTTGATCATCATCATTGGTTTCCTCTTCAGTTGGTGTGGGCATCACAGGAACATTTTCCTGAGCTGCACCACTTTCCTGTTCGAGAGGTAGTACTTCATCGAGTTCTACTTTCCTCCCACTTACTTCTTTCGAGAGAAACTCTTTTTCCAGAAAGCATCCGTTCTTGGCAACAAAGATCTTGCCCTCGGATCTTAAGTAGAAGGTACACCCTACAGTTTCCTTAGGGTATCCTATGAAGACGCATTTTTCCGACTTGGGTTCGAGCTTTTCAGGTTGAAGTTTCTTGACATAAGCATCGCATCCCCAAACTTTTAGAAACGATAGCTTAGGTTTCTTCCCAAACCATAATTCATACGGTGTCGTCTCAACGGATTTAGACGGTGCCCTATTTAAAGTGAATGTAGCTGTCTCTAGAGCGTATCCCCAAAATGATAGCGGTAAGTCGGTAAGAGACATCATAGACCGCGCCATATCCAATAGAGTGCGATTACGACGTTCGGACACACCGTTACGCTGAGGTGTTCCAGGCGGCGTGAGTTGTGAAACGATTCCACATTTCCTTAAGTGTGTACCAAATTCGTGACTTAAGTATTCTCCTCCACGATCTGATCGTAGGAATTTTATCTTTCGGTCACGTTGATTCTCTACTTCATTCTGAAATTCCTTGAACTTTTCAAAGGTCTCAGACTTGTGTTTCATCAAGTAGACATACCCATATCTACTCAAGTCATCTGTGAGAGTGAGAACATAACGATATCCTCCACGAGCCTCAACACTCATTGGACCGCACACATTGGTATGTATGATTTCCAACAAGTTGGTTGCTCGCTCCATTGTTCCGAAGAACGGAGTCTTGGTCATCTTGCCCATGAGGCATGGTTCGCATGTGTCAAATGATTCATAATCAAGATACTCTAAAAGTCCATCAGCATGGAGCTTCTTTATGCGCTTGACACCAATGTGACCAAGGCGGCAGTGCCACAAGTATGTGGGACTATCGTTATCAACTTTACATCTTTTGGTATTCACACTATGAATATGTGTAACATTACGCTCGAGATTCATTATGAATAAACCATTGACCATAGGGGCATGACCATAAAACATATCTCTCATATAAATAGAACAACCATTATTCTCGGATTTAAATGAGTAGCCATCTCGTATCAAACGAGATCCAGATACAATGTTCATGCTCAAACTTGGCACAAAATAACAATTATTAAGGTTTATAACTAATCCCATAGGTAAATGTAGAGGTAGCGTGCCGACGGCGATCACATCGACCTTGGAACCGTTCCCGACACGCATCGTCACCTCGTCCTTCGCCAGTCTCCGCTTATTCCGCAGCTCCTGCTGTGAGTTACAAATATGAGCAACGGCACCGGTATCAAATACCCAGGAGTTACTACGAGTACTGGTAAGGTATACATCAATTACATGTATATCAAATATACCTTTAGTGTTGCCGGCCTTCTTATCCGCTAAGTATTTGGGGCAGTTCCGCTTCCAGTGACCCTTCCCCTTGCAATAAAAGCACTCAGTCTCAGGCTTGGGTCCATTCTTTGACTTCTTCCCGGCAACTGGCTTACTGGGCGCGGCAACCTCCTTGCCGTCCTTCTTGAAGTTCTTCTTACCCTTGCCCTTCTTGAACTTAGTGGTCTTATTGACCATCAACACTTGATGTTCTTTCTTGATTTCAACCTCTGCTGACTTCAGCATAGAAAATACTTCAGGAATGGTCTTTACCATCCCCTGCATATTGTAGTTCATCACAAAGCTTTTGTAGCTTGGTGGGAGCGACTGAAGGATTCTGTCAATGACTGCCTCATCAGGGAGGTTAATATTCAGCTGGGTCATACGGTTGTGCAACCCAGACATCTTGAGTATGTGCTCACTGACAGAACTATTTTCCTCCATCTTACAACTATAGAACTTGTCGGAGATGTCATATCTCTCGACCCGGGCGTGAGCTTGGAAAACTAGTTTCAGCTCCTCGAACATCTCATATGCTCCGTGATGCTCAAAACACTTTTGGAGCCCCGGTTCTAAGCTGTAAAGCATGCCGCACTGAACGAGGGAGTAATCATCAGCACAAGACTGCCAAGCATTCATAATGTCTTGGTTCTCTGGGACGGGAGCGTCACCTAGCGGTCCTTCTAGGACATATTGTTTCCTGGCAGCTATGAGGATGATCCTCAGGTTCCGGACCCAGTCCGTATAGTTGCTGCCATCATCTTTCAGCTTGGTTTTCTCTAGGAACGCGTTGAAGTTCATGTCGACATGAGCGTTGGCCATTTGATCTACAAGACATATTTGCAAAGGTTTTAGACTAAGTTCATGATAATTAAGTTCTAATCAAATTATGAACTCCCACTCAGATTAGACATCCCTCTAGTCATCTAAGTGTTACACGATGCGAGTCGACTAGCCCGTGTCCGATCATCACGTGAGACGGACTAGTCATCATCGGTGAACATTCTCATGTTGATCGTATCTTCCATACGACTCGTGTTCGACCTTTCGGTCTCCGTGTTCCGAGGCCATGTCTGTACATGCTAGGCTCGTCAAGTTAACCCTAAGTGTTTTTGCTGTGTAAAACTGTCTTACACCCGTTGTATGTGAACGTAAGAATCCATCACACCCGATCATCACGTGGTGCTTAGAAGCGACGAACTTTAGCAACGGTGCACAGTTAGGGGAGAACACTTCTTGAAATTGTTGTAAGGGATCATCTTATTTACTACCGTCGTCCTAAGTAAACAAGATGCATAAAACATAATAAACATCACATGCAATTATATAAAGTAGTGACATGATATGGCCAATATCATATAGCTCCTTTGATCTTCATCTTCGGGGCTCCATGATCATCTTGTCACCGGCATGACACCATGATCTCCATCATCATGATCTCCATCATCGTGTCTTCATGAAGTTGTCATGCCAATGACTACTTCTACTTCTATGACTAACGCGTTTAGCAATAAAGTAAAGTAGTTACATGGCATTCTTCAATGACACGCAGGTCATACAAAAATAAAGACAACTCCTATGGCTCCTGCCGGTTGTCATACTCATCGACATGCAAGTCGTGATTCCTATTACAAGAACATGATCTCATACATCACAATATATCATTCATCATTCATCACAACTTCTGGCCATATCACATCACATGACAATTGCTGCAAAAACAAGTTAGACGTCCTCTAATTGTTGTTGCATCTTTTACGTGGCTGCAATTGGGTTCTAGCAAGAACGTTTTCTTACCTACGAATAACCACAACGTGATCTTGTCAACTTCTATTTACCCTTCATAAGGACCCTTTTCATCGAATCCACTTCAACTAAAGTGGGAGAGACAGACACCCGCCAGCCACCTTATGCAACTAGTGCATGTTAGTCGGTGGAACCGGTCTCACGTAAGCGTACGTGTAAGGTTGGTCCGGGCCGCTTCATCCCACAATACCGCTGAAGCAAGATAAGACTAGTAGCGGCAAGCAAGTTGACAAGATCTACGCCCACAACAAAATTGTGTTCTACTCGTGCAAAGAGAACTACGCATAGACCTAGCTCATGATGCCACTGTTGGGTAACGTTGCAGAAAATTAAAAATTTTCCTACGGTTTCACCAAGATCCATCTATGAGTTCATCTAAGCAACGAGTCAAGGGAGTGAGTTTGCATCTACATACCACTTGTAGATCGAGTGCGGAAGCGTTCAAGGGGATGGTGATGATGGAGTCGTACTCGTCGTGATTCGGATCACCGATGACCAAGTGTTGAACGGACAGCACCTCCCCATTCAACACACGTACGGGACGGACGAAGTCTCCTCCGTCTTGATCCAGCAAGGAGGAAGGAGAGGTTGAGGAAGGCAGCTCCAACGGCAGCACGACGGCGTGGTGTAGTTGGTGCAGCAGTACTCCGACAGGGCTTCGCCAAGCACGTACGGAGGAGGAGAGGTGTTGGGGAGGGGAGGGGATGTGCCTTGAGTTGTGTATAGCAGCCCTCCCCTCGCCCCTCTATATATAGGAGGAGAGGGGCAAGGGGGCCGGCCCTCTAGGGGAAACCCTAGAGGGGTGCGGCGGCCAAAGGGTGGGGGGCTTGCCCCCCAAGCAAGGGGGTGCGCCCCCTTTAGGGTTTCCCCCCCAACCCTAGGCGCATGGGCCTAGGTGGGGAGGCGCGCCCAGCCCACTAGGGGCTGGCTCCCTCTCCCACACAGCCCATGTGGCCCCCCGGGAGGGGTGGCCCCACCCGGTGGACCCCCGGAACCCTTCCGGTGGCCCCGGTACAATACCGGTATGCCACTGAAACTTTCCGGTGTCCGTTTAACCACTTTCCTTATATAAATCTTTACCTCCGGACCATTCCGGAACTCCTCGTGACGTCCGGGATCTCATCCGGGACTCCGAACAACATTCGGTAATCACATACTTGTCTTCCTGATAACCCTAGCGTCACCGAACCTTAAGTGTGTAGACCCTACGGGTTCGGGAGACATGCAGACATGACCGAGACAACCTCAGGTCAATAACCAACAGCGGGATCTGGATACCCATGTTGGCTCCCACATGCTCCTCGATGTTGTCATCGGATGAACCACGATGTCGAGGATTCGATCAAACCCCGTATACAATTCCCTTTGTCAATCGGTACGTTACTTGCCCGAGACCCGATCGTCGGTATCCCAATACCTTGTTCAGTCTCGTTACCGGTAAGTCACTTTACTCGTACCGTAATGCATGATCCCGTGATCAACCACTTGGTCACTTTGAGCTCATTATGATGATGCATTACCGAGTGGGCCCAGAGATACCTCTCCGTCATACGGAGTGACAAATCCCAGTCTCGATCCGTGTCAACCCAACAGACACTTTCGGAGATACCTATAGTGCACCTTTATAATCACCCAGTTACGTTGTGACGTTTGATACACCCAAAGCACTCCTACGGTATCCGGGAGTTACACGATCTCATGGTCGAAGGAAGAGATACTTGACATTGAAAAAGCTCTAGCAAACGAACTAACCGACCTTTGTGCTATGCTTAGGATTGGGTCTTGTCCATCACATCATTCTCCTAATGATGTGATCCCGTTATCAACGACATCCAATGTCCATAGCCAGGAAACCATGACTATCTGTTGATCACAACGAGCTAGTCAACTAGAGGCTCACTAGGGACATATTGAGGTCAATGTATTCACATGTGTATTATGATTTCCGGATAATACAGTTATAGCATGAATAAAAGACAATTATCATGAACAATGAAATATAATAATATGTTTATTATTGCCTCTAGGGCATATTTCCAACAGTCGGCATCCTTCTCAGTTGTATTGAGTATCCGGAGGATGTGAACAATAAGGGACAGTAAAAAAAGGTTTACGCAGGGTCTTAATCTAAAAAGAAACCTTTGAGCGGGTCCCTACTGCATGTCTGCGCCTGTGTCTCCGTTGTGCCGTGTCCTGGACGGATGTAACACGATTGTCATCTGTAAAAGAGAAGAACTTAGGTGAAAGTTGCCGTTCTAGAAAATTGGTTATTATCAATAAACCATTAAAATTCATGATAAGTCAAGTTGAGCCGGACTAGCCCTGATTACACGTGGGAAGCCCCTGGTACCGTCTAGGAGGGCTTGATCATCAAACCAATCTCATGTATATGTAGCAGTGCACCGGACTCGTCTAACCGTGTCCGTGGTCTTGACGACCTGTCATTTTTTCTGGTTGGTGAGGCCGTCTTGTGCTTGGCGGCTAAAGCCGCCGCACATTCTTCCGTGCATAGAGCACGCTCAGTATTTCCACTAACTGTGATGGTGCCACGTGGACCGGGCGTCTTAAGCTTGAGAGAAGCTTAATGCGGGATTGCATTAAAATGAGAGAAAGCCGCTTTTCTGAGTAGTGCCTGATAGCCACTTCGGAATGGAGCGATGTAGAAAGTTAACCTTTCGCTTCGGAAGTTATCGGAAGAACCGAATACAACCTCTAGTAATAGAGAGCTGGTATTACTCCCTTGAAGGTAGTAGTATGGTGGCTTATTTTTGTCGGGTCTATCCCCATTTTGCAGACTGTGTCCTGATATATCAGATTTAGACCACTGCCGCCGTCCATGAGGACTCGTGTGAGATGGTATCCGTTTATTATTGGGTCTAACACCAAGGCAGCCAATCCTTCATGTCGGATGCTTGTCACGTGATCCCCGCAATCAAAAGTGATCGGGCAGTCCAACCAGGGGTTGAACCTAGGGGTGACGGGCTCTATGGCGCGTGTGTCTCGGAGTGCATGTTTGCTTCTCCTCTTCGTCACATGGATCATGTTAACTGTTTTAACCTCTGGTAGGAATTTTTTCTGTCCTCCAGTGCCTTGCTGGCAAGGCTCATCCTCGTCTTCGCTTGGTGTCTCCCCCCCTTGTGCTCGGCGTTTAGCTTACCTGCCTGCTTGAAGACCCAGCATTCTCTATGGGTGTGATTTGCAGGTTTATCGGAGGTGCCATGAATCTGACATAGTTTGTCAAGAATCTTGTTTAGGCCAGACGGTCCGTCTCTGCTGCCTTTGGAAGGCTTTTTCTGCTGACCTGGTCGAGAGCCCCTGAATCCTGCGTTTACCGCCATATTATCTAGGCTATTTTCTTTATTTCGACGCTTGCTTTTACTGCATCGTGGTTTTCCATTGCCATCCCTGACTTCGGATGTGCTTGGGTCGCCGGTGCCACTGCGGGCTAACCAGCTGTCTTCGCCCGTGTAGAAGCGGGTCATGAGACTTGTTAGAGCTGCCATTGTTCTCGGTTTTTCTTGGCCCAGGTGTCTGGTGAGCCATTCATCTCGGACACTGTGTTTGAAAGCTGCTAAGGCTTCGGCGTCCGGACAGTCGACGATTTGGTTCTTCTTGATGAGAAACATGTTCCAAATCTTTCGGGCGGACTCTCCGGACTGTTGAATTATATGACTTAAATCATCTGCATCCGAAGGTCGGACGTAGGTCCCTTGAAAATTAGCCTGAAAAGCGTCCTCGAGCTCCTCCCAACTTTCAATTGAGTTTTTGGGGAGGCTTTTCAGCCAGTGCCAAGCTGGTCCTTTAAGCTTGAGGGGCAAGTATTTAATGGCATGGAGATCGT
Source organism: Triticum dicoccoides (assembly GCF_002162155.2). Lineage (NCBI taxonomy): Eukaryota > Viridiplantae > Streptophyta > Magnoliopsida > Poales > Poaceae > Triticum > Triticum dicoccoides. The sequence goes on along the minus strand of NC_041390.1, from coordinate 403,933,241 downwards.
CTCCGCGAGCCATATGGATATGGAGGATAAAGTCCTTAATCCAGACCCCAGGGTCTGTGGTCCCGTCATACGCCTCTATGTTCACTGATTTGAATCCTTCTGGGAATTCGTGGTCCAGCACCTCATCGGTGAAACATAGGGGGTGTGCGGCACCCCTGTACTTGGATGTACCATGGCGTTCGGACGGTTTTGGTATTTGGTTTTGATTTTGTACCGGAGCACGCTTCCTAGATCCGTAGATGGATCTGGTCGTACCGGATTTTGGCGCAAGTCCTCACGTACATCGTGTGTTGACTTATGTGCGTATTTGTTATCCGCTCTATCGCGGTCACAAGGTGTGTGGGCTCTAAGGCCTCGTCGTCGAATTCAGGTAACAGCTTGCGCTTTGGATAGCTCTTTGTGTGGTAACTTCCACCGTACATTGCTTCGTTGTCGGGCACTTTGTTCCACCTGCTGTTGAGTGTATTTTGTGCGGCCTTAAGCCTTTGCTTCTGCTTCTTTAGACTCCTTGCTGTGGCAATAAGCCTTCTGCGGAGGTTCTCTTGCTTCAAGTGCGTTTTCGGGATGATGTGTGCATCTTTGTCTGAACTGTTTTCCTCCCCAGAGGGTGTTTGATGAGGTTTATACTCGGCGTCGCCGTGTTCGGACATCGGATCCATACTATGTTCGCCGCTTGCAGCTTCATCGTGCTCTACCGCCGGGGCAATGTGGTCATCGTTTCCTCTGGAGTCGACTGGAGTATTATTTTCTCTTGCGCTGTAATCGCTGTTTTTGCTATGGCAGGACTTAGAGCGGCACCGCTGACATCGGCTCTTGGGATGCTTCTTAGATGGGCCATCCTCCGCTGTCTCTTCGCCATTGCCTTCTTTGGGTGCATCCACCATGTATATGTTATGTGATGAAGTGGCTGTCCGGCGCCCTGTGGGCGCTGGTTCCTATTCGTCTCCTTCATCTTCGTCCATGTCGTCGATGTCTTCAGAGTCGAAGTTGAGCATGTTGGTTAAGTCATCGACAGTCGCTACTAAGTGGGTGGTGGGCGGGCAGCAAATTTCTTCGTCGTCCGTATCCCATTCTAGCCGGACATAGTTCGGCCAAGGTTCTCCTGACAAGGAGAGGGACTTTAATGTATTTAGCACATCGCCGAAAGGCGAGTGCTGAAAGATATCCACAGAGGTGAACTCCATGATCGGCGCCCAGTCGAATTCGATGGGCACAGATGCAGGCGGCTTGGAGTTCGTGGCCGGAGACGAATCCAGTGGTTTGGCGACACAGCTCTCGTAAGGGGTGAAGTCAGTATCCTGCTCCATTGCCACTGAGAGTGCGGCCTCCATGGTGGGGTCTATCCCTCTGTCCTTGGATGGCGCAATTTTCTCCGAATTGAAGGCTGGAGTAGTTGCAGATGCGATCTCCCAAATACTGTTCGATGGCAGAGTTACGTCGTGCTCGTCGTGACTGTGCGCCGCACCTGACATGGGATCGAATCCGTCGAAGATCAAGTCTCCGCGGATGTCGGCAGTGTAGTTTAAGTTTCCAAATCTGACCTGATGGCCAGGGGCATAGCTCTCGATCTGCTCCAGATGGCCAAGAAAATTAGCCCGCAGTGCGAAGCCGCCGAATAAAAACATCTGTTCGGGGAGGAAAACCTCACCCTAGACCACATCGCTACCAATGATCGAAGGAGCCATCAAGCCTTATGGTGATGACACAGTGGAACTCTCAATTAAAGCACCAACGTCGGTGTCAAAACCGGCGGATCTCGGGTAGGGTGTCCCGAACTGTGTGTCTAAGGCGGATGGTAACAGGAGGCAGGGGACACGATGTTTACCCAGGTTCAGGCCCTCTTGATGGAGGTAATACCCTACGTCCTGCTTGATTGTTATTGATGATATGAGTATTACAAGAGTTGATCTACCAAGAGATCATAGAGGCTAAACCCTAGAAGCTAGCCTATGGTATGATTGTATGTTGTCCTACGGACTAATCCCTCCGGTTTATATAGACACCGGACGGGGCTAGGGTTACACAAGGTCGGTTACAAGGGAGGATATCTACATATCCGTATTGCCTAGCTTGCCTTCCACGCCAAGGAGAGTCCCATCCGGACACAAGACGAAGTCTTCAATCTTGTATCTTCATAGTCCAATAGCTCGGACAAAGGATATAGTCCGGCTGTCCGGAGACCTCCTAATCCAGGACTCCCTCACTAACCATAGCTTGAAACATATGGATCCAAATTAGCCCCTTACGAAGCAATACATTAACTAGGGTTTAAGCTTCTGTCAATCTAGCAACCCAATATCTACTTATTCCTTCTCAATGCCTTCCCCTAGGCCCAAACAATGGTGAAGTGTCATGTAGTCGACGTTCACATAACACCACTAGAGGAAAGACAAACATACATCTCATCAAAATATCGAACAAATACCAAATTCACATGATTACATATAACAAGACTTCTCCCATGTCCTCAGGAACAAATGTAACTACTCACAAAACATATTCATAATCAAGATCAGAGGAGTATTAATTATCATTAAGGATCTGAAAATATAATCTTCCACCGGATAAACCAACTAGTATCAACTGCAAGGAGTAATCAACACTACTAGCAACCCACACGTACCAATCTGAGGTTTTGGGTGAAGATTTGATGGATTTTGGAACAAGGAGTGGCAAGAGCCTAAGTTTGGGGATGCCCAAGGCACCCCAAGATAAAATTCAAGGTCAACCAAAAGCCTAAGCTTGGGGATGCCCCGGAAGGCATCCCCTCTTTCGTCTTCGTCCATCGGTAACTTTACTTGAGGCTATATTTATATTTACCACATGATATGTGTTTTGCTTGGAGCGTCTTGTATGATTTGAGTCTTTGCTTTTTAGTTTACCACAATCATCCTTGCTGTACAACACCTTTTGGAGAGACACACATGAATCGGAATTTATTAGAATACTCTAATGCTTCACTTATATCTTTGAAAAGCATGGTGGTGGTTCTATTTTATAGAAATTATTGATCTCTCATGCTTCACTAATATCATTTTGAGAGTCCTCTAGAACAGCATGGTAATTTGCTTTGGCTATAAAATTAGTCCTAATATAATAGGCATCCAAGATGGGTATAATAAAAACTATCATAAAAAGTGCATTGAATACTATGAGAAGTTTGATACTTGATGGTTGTTTTGAGATATAAAGATGGTGATATTAGAGTCATGCTAGTTAAGTAGTTGTGAATTTGGGAAATACTTGTTCTAAAGTTTGTGATTCCCGTAGCATGCACGTATGGTGAACTGTTATGTGATGAAGTCGGAGCATGATTTATTTATTGATTGTCTTCCTTATGAGTGGCGGTCGGGGACGAGCGATGGTCTTTTCCTACCAATCTATCCCCCTAGGAGCATGCGCGTAGTACTTTGTTTCGATAACTAATAGATTTTTGCAATAAGTATGTGAGTTCTTTATGACTAATGTTGAGTTCATGGATTATACGCACTCTCACCCTTCCACCATTGCTAGCCTCTCTAGTACTGCACAACTTCGCCGGTACCATAAACCCACCATATACCTTCCTCAAAACAGCCACCATACCTACCTATTATGGCATTTCCATAGCCATTCCGAGATATATTGACATGCAACTTACCACTGTTCCATTTATTATGACACACTTCATCATTGTCATATTGCTTTGCATGATCATGCAGTTGACATTGTATTTGTGACAAAGCCACCGTTCATAATTCTTTCATACATGTCACTCATGAGTCATTGCACATCCCGGTACACCGCCGGAGGCATTCACATAGAGTCATATTTTGTTCTAAGTATCGAGTTGTTATTTTTTCGAGTTGTAAGTAAATAAAAGTGTGATGATCATCATTATTAGAGCATTGTCCCATGTGAGGAAAGGATGATGGAGACTATGATTCCCACACAAGTCGGGATGAGACTCTGAACGAAAATAAAAAAAAGGGAGAAAGGCCATAAAAAGAAAAGGCCCAAAAAAATGAGTGAAAAAGAGAGAAGGGACAATGTTACTATCCTTTTACCACACTTGTGCTTCAAAGTAGCACCATGATCTTCATGATAGAGAGAGTCTCCTATGTTGTCACTTTCATATACTAGTGGGAATTTTACATTATATAACTTGGCTTGTATATTCCAATGATGGGCTACCTCAAAATGCCCTAGTCTTCATGAGCAAGTAAGTTGGATGCACACCCACTTAGTTTCTTTTGTTGAGCTTTCATACACTTATAGCTCTAGTGCATCCGTTGCATGGCAATCCCTACTCACTCACATTGACATCTATTGATGGGCATCTCCATAGCCCGTTGATACGCCTAGTTGATGTGAGACTATCTTCTCCTTTTTGTCTTCTCCACAACCACCGTTCTATTCCACCTATAGTGCTATGTCCATGGCTCACGCTCATGTATTGTGTAAAGATTGAAAATGTTTGAGAACATCAAAAGTATGAAACAATTGCTTGGCTTGACATCGGGGTTGTGCATGATTTAAATATTTTGTGTGGTGAAGATGGAGCATAGCCAAACTATATGATTTTGTAGGGATAACTCTCTTTGGCCATGTTATTTTGAGAAGACATGATTGCTTTACTAGTATGCTTGAAGTATTATTATTTTTATGTCAATATTAAACTTTTGTCTTGAATCTTTCGGATCTGAACATTCATGCCACAATAAAGAAAATTACATTGAGAATTATGCTAGGTAGCATTCCACATCAAAAATTCCGTTTTTATCATTTACCTACTTGAGGACGAGCAGGAATTAAGCTTGGGGATGCTTGATACGTCTCCAACGTATCTATAATTTTTGATTGAGCAGACTAAGGCATAGCCTAGTGGTGGGAAGGGGTTGATGCCTTCCCACCCACCCAGGTTCAAGGCATGGTACTTGCAATTTGGGTTTGTTGCACCAATTATACTGTAGGGGGTTCCCTTACAGTCTTTTTGTCAAAAAAAATGTTGATTGTTCCATGCTATTATATTATCGGTTTTGGATGTTTAATGGGCTTTAATATACCTATTTATATTATTTTTGGGACTAACTACTAACCAAAGGCCCAGTGCAAATTGCCGTTTTTTGCATATTTCAGTGTTTTGCAGAAAAGGAATATCAAACGGAATCCAAACGGAATGAAACCTTCGGGAGAGTTATTTTTGGAACAAACCTGATCCAGGAGACTTCGAGCTTATGTCAAGAAAGAAGCGAGGAGGCCACGAGGCAGGGAGGCACGCTCAGGGGGGTAGGCGCGCCCCCACCCTCGTGGGCCCCTCGCAACTCCACCGACGTACTTCTTCCTCCTATATATATACCCATATACCCCGAAAACATCCAGTAGCACCACAAAACCCTCTTTCCACCGCCGCAACCTTCTATACCCGTGAGATCCCATCTTGGGGCCTTTTCCGGCGCTCAGCCGGAGGGGGAATCGATCACAGAGGGCTTCTACATCAACACCATAGCCTCTCCGATGATGTGTGAGTAGTTTACCACAGACATTCGGGTCCATACTTATTAGCTAGATGGCTTCTTCTCTCTCTTTGGATCTCAATATAAAGTTCTCCTTGATTCTCTTGGGGATCTATTTGATGTAATTCTTTTTGCGGTGTGTTTGTCGAGATCCGATGAATTGTGGGTTTATGATCAATATTGTCTATGAACAATATTTGATTCTTCTCTGAAATATCTCATACATGATTTAAAGATCTTTGCAAGTCTCTTCGAATTATCAGTTTGGTTTGGCCTACTAGATTGATCTTTCTTGCAATGGGAGAAGTGCATAGCTTTGGGTTCAATCTTTCGGTGTCCTTTCCCAGTGACAGCAGGGGCAGCAAGGCATGCATTGTATTGTTGAGATCGAGGGTTAAAAGATGGGGTTTATATCATATTGCTTGAGTTATCCCTCTACATCATGTCATCTTGCCTAATGCATTACTCTGTTCTTATGAACTTAATACTCTAGATGCATGCTGGATATCGGTTGATGTGTGGAGTAATAGTAGTAGATGCAGAATCGTTTCGGTCTACTTGTCGCGGACGTGATGCCTATATACATGATCATGCCTAGATATTCTCATAACTATGCGATTTTCTATCAATTGATCGACAGTAATTCATTCACCCACCATAGAATTTGCTATCTTGAGAGAAGCCACTAGTGAAACCTATGGCCCTCGGGTCTATCTTCCATCATATTATTTTCCTATTAATTTGCTATTTCTATTTTGCAATCTTTATTTTCCAATCTATACAACAAAATACCAAAAATATTCATCTTATTATCTCTATCAGATCTCACTTTCATAAGTGATTGTGAAGGGATTGACAACCCCTTTATCGCGTTGGTTGCGAGGTTCTTGTTTGTTTGTGCAGGTACTAGGGGACTTGTGTTTTACCTCCTACTGGATTGATACCTTGGTTCTCAAAACTAAGGGAAATACTTACGCTACTGTACTGCATCACCCTTTCCTCTTCAAGGGAAAACCAACGCAAGCTCAAGAGTTAGCAAGAAGGATTTCTGGCACCGTTGCCAGGGAAGTTCACACCAAGTCAAGTCAAGCTTTGATCTCCCACCAACGTGCGGATTTATGGCGCCGATACCAAGTACCCATCACAAACTCTTATCCCTCGCATTACATTATTTGCCATTTGCCTCTCGTTTTACTCTCCCCCACTTCACCCTTGCCTTTTCTTTGCCTTCTTCCCGTATGTATCTTTGTTTGTGTTTCCATGTGCCTTCTATTTGCTTGCATCTTTGCTTGCTAAAAATCTATTGATATGGATCCATTTAAAGTGTTCTACTTGGATCATCTTCGATCCTTATGCGCTCGTGCTGAAACCCCAACTATCCTGGTTGATGGGAAATCTTTAGATGAGCATGCTCATTTTGTGTGTCACCGTTTGTCTGAAAAAGGGAGACTCCTATGGGATCAAATAAACATATTGTTGTGTTATGCTTGGAATCTTTGTGAAATTTGTGATTTTACTTGTTGCTCTAAGAACCTTAAAAAACACCTCCCCTACCTATGTGAGTTTAATGATAATGAAATCTTATCTTCTTATGCAAAGGGTGTTTATAGTTACTATGATATCGAACAAATTGAAGAATTTATTGCTTTTAAAGGTGCTTACGAAGTTGCTTCTTTGATTGGAAAGTATGATATTACTCTCTACGAATCGGAAAATTTTGACATACTTAAATATTGCTATGAAAACTATGCTCATAATGTCTATGTCAAAGAGTTTATTGAAAGAATTATCGTTGCTTTGGAAGAAAATAATGATATGCATGAATCTATAGATAATTATGATTCCGATGATTTGATTGAAATGTCCCTTGATGAACATGATGCTTGCTATTCTTGTGGCCATGATGCCAATATTTATGAAGATGAATTTGCTATAGTTCCTTATGTTGAACATGCGATCGTTGCTATTGCACCCATACTTGATAGTTCCTTCGATGAAAAGCATGATTGCAATGATGTTATTATAAATTCTATTAATGTCAATTGTGCTAATAATATGCAAAACCGTAAGCTTGGGGATGCTGGTTTTGCTATGTCCTCTACTTGTTGCAATGATCATGATTGGGGTGATTCTTCTTTTGATCTTGAAAATTTATTTAAGCCCCGTGATGAATATGAGATTGATAATAATGTTTGCAATAATATTGAAAGTGGGTATGGAAGAGTGTCAACTTTAGATCCCACATATTTGGAGAATTTTCAATCTTATGAAGTTTTTGATAAAAGTGTGTTTGGAGAGGTCATGACTTTAGTTAATGATATTCCCACTATTTTGGAAGAGTGCCAACTTCGCATGCATGTGGACCATGTAGAGAAAATTTTATGTGATAGCTATATTGTTGAATTTGATTATGATCCCACATGTAATTATTATGAGAGAGGAAAATATGGTTGTAGAAATTTTCGTGTCACCAAATTACCTCTCGTTATTTTGAGATTGCTATTGTTTCTTTCCTCTTACTTGCATATGCTAGTTTTTGCTTGCTATGATAATTTGTTTGCTTATAAAATGCCTATGCATAGGAAGTATGTTAGACTTAGATGTGTTTGTCATGTATTTTGTGATTCTCTCTTTGTGCTTCAATTCTTGTCTTTCATGTGAGCATCATTGAAATTATCAATGCCTAGCTAGGGGCGTTAAACGATAGCGCTTGTTGGGAGGCAACCCAATTTTATTTTTGATTATTTTTTATTGTTCCTATTTAGTAATAAATAATGTATATATATTCTTTTTATATGTGATTTTATGTTTTTAATTAGTGTTTGTTCCAAGTAGAACATTTGGGAAGACTTGGGGGAAGTCTTTGCGATCTTGCTGTAAAAAACAGAAACTTTAGCGCTCACGAGATTTGCCGTCATTTTTTTTACTGGAGAGCGCGATTAGGTTGATTCTTTTTGAAGATGATTAATAGACAAATTCCTCACGTCCACCAATTTAGTTCAGAATTTTTGGGGTTACAGAAGTATTCGAAACCTACAGATTACTACAGACTGTTCTGTTTTTGACATATTCTGTTTTTCGTGTGTTGTTTGCTTATTTTGATGAATCTATGGCTAGTATCGGGGGGTATGAACCATAGAGAAGTTGGAATACCATAGGTTTAACACCAATATAAATAAAGAATGATTTCATTACAGTACCTTGAAGTGGTGGTTTGTTTTCTTATACTAACGGAGCTCATGAGATTTTCTGTTGAGTTTTGTATTGTGAAGTTTTCAAGTTTTGGTTAAAGATTTGATGGATTTACAAACAAGGAGTGGCAAGAGCCTAAGCTTGGGGATGCCCAAGGCACCCCAAGATAAAATTCAAGGACAACCAAAAGCCTAAGCTTGGGGATGCCCCGGAAGGCATCCCCTCTTTCGTCTTCGTCCATCGGTAACTTTACTTGAGGCTATATTTATGTGTTTTGCTTGGAGCGTCTTGTATGATTTTAATATTTGCTTTTTAGTTTACCACAATCATCCTTTCTGTACACACCTTTTGGAGAGACACACATGAATCAGAATTTATTAGAATACTCTAATGCTTCACTTATAACTTTTAAAAGCATGGTGGTGGTTCTATTTTATAGAAATTATTGATCTCTCATGCTTCACTTATATCATTTTGAGAGTCCTCTAGAACATCATGGTAATTTGCTTTGGCTATAAAATTAGTCCTAATATAATAGGCATTCAAGATGGGTATAATAAAAACTATCATAAAAACTGCATTGAATACTATGAGAAGTTTGATACTTGATGATTGTTTTGAGATAAAAAGATGGTGATATTAGAGTCATGCTAGTTGAGTAGTTGTGAATTTGAGAAATACTAGTTCTAAAGTTTGTGATTCCCGTAGCATGCACGTATGGTGAACTGTTATGTGATGAAGTCGGAGCATGATTTATTTATTGATTGTCTTCCTTATGAGTGGCGGTCGGGGCCGAGCGATGGTCTTTTCCTACCAATCTATCCCCCTAGGAGCATGCACGTAGTACTTTGTTTCGATAACTAATAGATTTTTGCAGTAACTATGTCAGTTCTTTATGACTAATGTTGAGTTCATGGATTATACGCACTCTCACCCTTACACCATTGCTAGCCTCTCTAGTACCGTGCAACTTTCGCCGGTACCATAAACCCACCATATACCTTCCTCAAAATAGCCACCATACCTACCTATTATGGCATCTCCACAGCCATTTCGAGATATATTTCCATGCAACTTACCACTATTCCGTTTATTATGACACACTTCATCATTGTCATATTGCTTTGCATGATCATGTATTTGAAATTGTATTTGTGGCAAAGCCACCGTTCATAATTCTTTCATAGATGTCACTCATGAGTCATTGCACATCCCGGTACACCGCCGGAGGCATTCACATAGAGTCATATTTTGTTCTAAGTATCGAGTTGTAAGTAAAGAAAAGTGTGATGATCATCATTATTAGAGCATTGTCCCATGTGAGGAAAGGATGATGGAGACTATGATTCCCACACAAGTCGGGATGAGACTCCGAATGAAAATAAAAAAAGGGAGAAAGGCCATAAAAAAGAAAAGGCCCAAAAAATGATAGAAAAACAGAGAAGGGACAATGTTACTATCCTTTTACCACACTTGTGCTTCAAATTAGCACCATGATCCTCATGATAGAGAGAGTCTCCTATGTTGTCACTTTCATATACTAGTGGGAATTTTACATTATAGAACTTGGCTTGTATATTCCAATGATGGGCTTCCTCAAAATGCCCTAGTCTTCATGAGAAAGCAAGTTGGATGCACACCCACTTAGTTCCCCCACAAGTCGGGATGAGACTCCAAACGAAAAATTAAAAAAAAGAAAGAAAAGAGGCCATAAAAAAGAGAGAAAAGCCCCAAAAAATGAGAGAAAAAGAGAGAAGGGACAATGTTACTATCCGTTTACCACACTTGTGCTTTGAAGTAGCACAATGATATTCATGGTAGAGAGTCTCCTATGTTATCACTTTCATATACCAGTGGGAATTTTTCATTATAGAACTTGGCTTGTATATTCCAATGATGGGCTCTCAAAATGCCCTAGGTCTTCATGAGCAAGCGAGTTGGATGCACACCCACTTAGTTCCTTTTGTTGAGCTTTCATACACTTATAGCTCTAGTGCATCCGTTGCATGGCAATCCCTACTCACTCACATTGACATCTATTGATGGGCATCTCCATAGCCCGTTGATACGCCTAGTTGATGTGAGACTATCTTCTCCTTTTTGTCTTCTCCACAACCACCATTCTATTCCACCTATAGTGCTATGTCCATGGCTCACGCTCATGTATTGTGTAAAGATTGAAAAAGTTTGAGAACATCAAAAGTATGAAACAATTGCTTGGCTTGTCATCGGGGTTGTGCATGATTTAAATATTTTGTGTGGTGAAGATGGAGCATAGCCAGAATATATGATTTTGTAGGGATAACTATCTTTGGCCATGTTATTTTGAGAAGACATGATTGCTTTGCTAGTATGCTTGAAGTATTATTATTTTTATGTCAATATTAAACTTTTGTCTTGAGTCTTTCGGATCTGAACATTCATGCCACAATAAAGAAAATTACATTGAGAATTATGCTAGGTAGCATTCCACATCAAAAAGTCTGTTTTTACCATTTACCTACTCGAGGACGAGCAGGAATTAAGCTTGGGGATGCTTGATACGTCTCCAACGTATCTATAATTTTTGATTGTTCCATGCTATTATATTATCTGTTTTGGATGTTTAATGGGCTTTAATATACATTTTTATATTATTTTTGGGACTAACTACTAACCAAAGGCCAAGTGCAAATTGCCGTTTTTTTGCCTATTTCAGTGTTTCGAAGAAAAGGAATATCAAATGGAATCCAAATGGAATGAAACCTTCGGGAGAGTTATTTTTGGAACAAACGTGATCTAGGAGACTTGGAGTTTACGTCAAGAAAGAAGCGAGGAGGCCACGAGGCAGGGAGGCACGCCCAGGGGGGTAGGCGCCCCACCCTCGTGGGCCCCTTGTAGCTCCACCGACGTACTTCTTCCTCCTATATATACCCATATACCCCGAATAGATCTAGTAGCACCACAAAACCCTCTTTCCACCGTCGCAACCTTCTGTACCCGTGAGATCCCATCTTGGGGCCTTTTTTGGCGCTCAGCCGGAGGGGGAATCGATCACGGAGGGCTTCTACATCAACACCATAGCCTCTCCGATGATGTGTGAGTAGTTTACCACAGACGTTCGGGTCCATACTTATTAGCTAGATGGCTTCTTCTCTCTCTTTGGATCTCAATACAAAGTTCTCCTCGATTCTATTGGAGATCTATTCGATGTAATTCTTTTTGCAGTGTGTTTGTTGAGATCCGATGAATTGTGGGTTTATGATCAAGATTATCTGTGAATTATATTTGATTCTTCTCTGAAATCTCTTATGCATGATTTAAATATCTTTGCAAGTGTCGGGTGGTAGGTGCGACATATGCCAACGGGTGGCTTATCATTGTGGGAGCCAGTAAGACATCACCGGTGCCTGGAAACGGGATAAGGCGAAGACATGCACGCCGGCGGATCTTACCCAGCTTCGGGGCTCTCCGTGGAGATAACACCCCTACTGCTGCTCTGCGGGGTCTCCGCATGTTCACTAGATTAATCAAGTAGCTACACAACGCCCCTTGAGCTGTTTGGGGGGAGGAGGAAGAAGGGCACGGCTAGCCTGCTTCTTCTCCTTGTGTGGTGTCTAGAACTAGCAAGGGGTCCAACCCTTTGCATGGGTGCCCCGGGGGGTTTATATAGGCCTACCCCCCGGGGGTACAATGGTAATCCGACTGGGCGCGGGGCCCAGCCGTCTGTGACTGCGCTCGCTGGCTTCTGCGCCGGCTGCCGGGGCCCACCGACTGGTGGGTCCCGCCGGCTGCCGGCCCCTTGGTCGACAGGCAGGCCCCACTGTCCAGGGCCTGGTCGGCGGCTGGTTACTGTGGCTCCATCTTGTTGACGTGAGCTTCATCGTGGTAAGCACGGCTACAGTACCGCCGCCTGTCAGGCGATCGCTGTAGCCTTACCGCGTCTTGTCTCCTTAATGGGGCGTCTTCTTCGAGGGAGGCGGCAAGCCGGCTGCTGGGTGCCGGCCCTGTCTTGGGCCGACTGGTTGGAGGCGTGGCCGCCTTCGGGCGTCTCTCTACTCAAAGGGGCCCACCGCCTGTGGGCCATGCTGGCGGCCCGTCGTGGGTGATGCCAGGGTCAACATGGCAACAGTGCCGCGCCGGACGGGTCATGCCTACCCCGTACGGCGCACTGTGCCAGGCGTGCTCCGGGATTCGGGGGTGGCAGGCTTTACTGTAGCCACGCCCCGTCGCACCGCCGTTAGGTGGGTGCAAACTTTGTGGGTACGGTCTTGACCGCTTTATGGGGAGCCGGCTTCTTGGAGTCGGCCTTCTCATGGCCGGCTTCTTGGAGTCGGCCTTCTCATGAGGGCAAAAGTCAGACCGCCTTCCGAAAGCCGGCCTGGGTGGCAGCCAGCAGGGGGAAGGCGGCCCCATGTCTTGGATTCTTGAGAGCCGGGCGGGCTCGTAATTTTTTCAGAAGGGCCAGGGGAAGCCGGCTAGGCTACCCATGGCTATTTACTCCGACAGTAGTCCCCGAAGCTGATCGAGCTCCGAGGCGAGCAGGGGGGCGAGAAGCTTGGTCAGCTTCCCATCCTGAAGAGCCGGCTTTGCGGGCGTATGCCGACTTCAGAGAGCCCCGCGTCTTGTAGGCGGGAGGAGGGGGGACCTGCGTGCTGACCACGGGCCCTCCCGCGGCCACGTGGCAGCGAGACCCTGCGAGCGCACGTGCGTGACGGGACGCCGCCGCAGGCCCGGGCGCACCACTCGCGAGCCTTGGTCCGGGTGCGGATCTTCCGTGGCCCACAGGGGCCGCTCGCCTTCCCGAGGCAGTTTTCGTTTCGCCGTTAAGGCTCAATAATCGCGGGACGTGGGGAGTGGGCACGATCGATCCCCACGCATCCCCACGCCGCGCCTCCTCGGCTCCGCCATGCGAGCCTATAAGTAGGGGGAGGAGGGAGAGCGACAGAGGTTCGCACGCTCTCTCTCGCTCCGCCCCTCCTAATCCTTGCTTCTTCTTCTTGTTGCCGCCGCAGCCTCCCGTCTCAGCGCCGCCGCGTCTGTACATCGCCTCGGTTCCATGGCGTTGCCAAGCTCGTGGGACAGCTCCAACATCCATGAAGACCATGTGGAGTTCCTCCGCCAGACTCGGCGCCTGCCCGGCGCCGACCTCGTGCAGGTCCGCCTGGCGCCGGCGACGGAGATCTCGCCGGCACCGGAGGAGGGCGAGCGGGTCGTCTTCCGCTCGCACTGCCTGCGCGACTTCGGCCTTCCGGCGAGCGGATTTCTGCGCACCTTCCTCGAGTTCTACAACCTCCAGCCGCATCACCTCACGCCCAATGCGGTGATGCTGCTGTCGGCCTTCGTCTCCCTCTGCGAAGGCTTCTTGGGGCTGCTCCCCACGCTGGAGCTCTGGGGAGAGTTCTTCCAGAGAAAACTCGGCACCGTCGTCGCCGGCGTGCCCGCACCCTGCGGGGCCTTCATCGCCATGAGGAGGGCGAGCGAGAACAATCAGTTCCCGTCCATCCCCCTAATCTAGTCGGTGAAGGTCTGGCAAAAATCGTACTTCTACGTGAAGAACATCGCTGATCAAGGAGACTACCTCAACCTGCCGGCTTACGTAGCCGGCCCGCCGGCTGGGAGGCTGCCCTTGTGGAGTTTCCGGTCCCGGTCACTGTCTCTGGCCGGGAATGCCGCCATCTCCCGGCTTCGGGTGATGATTCAGTCGGAAGGCCTACGCGGGGCCGACTTGGTGGCCGCCTTCGTGGAGCGCCGGATCCTTCCTCTCCAAAGCCGGCCCCATATGATGTGTCAGATGAGTGGCCGCTTCAACCCAAGCCGGCTGAGCACATGGGAAATGCCCCACGTGGAGGTGGCGCTCATGGTTAACTACATCGCCAACTGCAAGCTCGCCGGGGACTGGCAGTACGGCAAGGTGCCGTATTCTCGCGCCAATCCTCCGCCCGTGGTAAGCTTCCCTCTCTATCTTCTTTTTGTCATCGGCCGACTTCATGACGGCCGGCTTCTGACTAGTCGGTTCTTTTGAGTAGAACCCTCTTCTTGCGCCGCCGATCGGGGCGGTGGGAATTGAACGCCAGTATGCCCCCGACCGCACGGTGGATGATGTTGACGACCTGGACTTGGGGGCAGCCGCCATGGAAGACGCTGTCGTGGGGGACAGTGCCGAGCCCGGAGGCTCAAGGTTCACCGCGAGCTTCGAGGACTGGCCGGACGAATTCGAAGCCGAAGTCGCCCCGCATCGCCAGCCGGCGGCCGACCATCAGGGCGCGGGCTCGTCTATCGCGCCGGCTGCCGGCGGCGGTGCACAGAAGCGCCGGGCCGCTTCAGGCCTCTTCGGCAGTCGGCCGAAGAAGTCCAAAGCCTCCGCCGCGGTGACCAAGTGAGACGAGGCGGCTGCGAAAGCGGCCCGCTTCCGCAAGGCGGTGAAACAGCCTCCGGCGGTCTCAGCGTAAGGCTTCAACTGCCTTGCCGCATGCTCGTCATCATTATCTTTCTCTTCGAATATTCTTCTTAACTTTTTCTCGCTTGCTGGACAGGGTGCCACTTTCCCTTGAGCGGGGTCCGGGCGGCTCCGTCGTGGGGCCGGCTGGAGGGTCTTCGAGATCCCGCCGCGTGGACCCCCGCGCCGATCTCAGGGAGGCCATAGAGCGGAACGCCCGCAAAGCGCGGGAGGAGCGCGAGGCGGCGGAGAAGGCGGCTGCCCAGGCGGCGAGGGAGCAGGCCGACGCGGCAGTCAAGGCCTAGACGGAGGCAGCTACCGCGGAGACGGAGGCGGAAAGCTCGCGCAACCAGCCTCCGCTGCTCGCCATTCCTCTCCGAGCCGTAGCCCCCTACACCCCATTGCCCTTGGCGGAGGAGATCGTCCAAGACTCGCCGCTGTTGGAGAGGGGGGAGGACCCCGTGGCCTTTGCGGGGAGAGCGCTGCCGGCAGCGCCAACTGGAGCGGGCCAAGGCGGTCAATCGTCAGTGGCGCCAGACGGGCCGGCCGGAGGTCAGCCGGAGAACAGAGCCGGCCTCGAGGTGCAGCCAGCGATGGGCCGGCGCGCAGGGGGAGGCGCCGCTCCGCCGGAGTTGCGCCGAGTCGCGGGCGCAGGCCAGTCGACGAAAGATCTGGAGGCGGCCAGCACTGCCACGTCCGAGTGGACTCCCAGCGGGGGAACTGGCAAGCTGAATGTGGCGGCTCAAGGGGTCTAGAGCCGGCTGCAAGCTCAGGCCGCCCTGCTGCAACAGTTCACCCAGGAGTTCTTGTCAACGCGAGCCACTATCTGGGTGAGTCCTTCGTTCTTGGCTGCTTTGCTTTCTTAATTTCTTCCGTGGGGGCGCGTCAGCGCACCCACTGGGTGTAGTCCCCGAGATTCAGGCCGACTGCTACGCAGTCGGGTCGGATCTTTCTCGACGGCTATCTTACTTTGCTTTTTTCTGAACTTTTAGGAATACCACAACCTTCGTGCTGCCGCTTTCAACTCCCAGGCTCGGGAGTTGAGCCGGCGGACCGACGACCTGGCCGACAGCCGAAGTAAGTACTTGGTTTTGTCTGTCTCCTGTGGGGGCGCGTCAGCGCACCCACTGGGTGTAGTCCCCGAGATTCGGGCCGACTGCTGCGTAGTCAGGTCGGATCTTTCTTGACGACTCTTTTCTTATTGGTTTTTCTTTTCTTTGTCTTCAGGGGCCAACGCCGACTTGAGGAAGGAGCTTGGCGAAGCGAAAGCCGCCCTTCATACCAAGGAGGCGGAGTGCGCCGCCTTGGTCCAGGAATGGGATCGCTTAGCCAAGAAGTTGGCCGACCAAGAGGAGAGCCACAAAGCGGCCCTACAGGCGGCGCATGAAAGCAAAGCCGCCTTGAAGGAGGAGTATGAGACCGAGGCGGCGAGCTGGTCTGAGACCCGGCGAGCCCTGGACGAAGGCTTCGGCCGGATCGAGGATTTGATTGATGGTAAGCCACCTTCCTCGGCCCTCCCTTGCCCCTTGCCGCCTGGGTTTTTTGACTTATCTTGAGCTGCTGCTCGTTTTTTGGTGCAGACTACTTCCCCGGCTACTCCGCCTTCGCCGCTCAAAGCATTGAGGCCCATCGCGAGGCGCGTCGTCAGGCGGGAGCCAACATCGCGCCAGATGCGAACCGGACACTTGAGGAGCAGCTCCTGGCTGTCCAGGCGCGGTTGCAGCTGGCTCATCGGATGCTTCGCCGGCTCCAACATGCCGGGGCGCAAGTGTTGGCCGCCCTCTGGCCCAGCGAGACGACCCCCCGCACCCCAAGCCGAACTGCCGACTGGCTGGAGGTCGCAGTTGGTCGCTTTGAGGCTTGGAAGGCGTCGGCGGCCCGCCTGGGAGCCGGGCGGGCATTGGAGTTTGTTTGGGCTTGGTACCCAGGGCTGAGCCTGGACCAGCTGCGCACTTGGCGGATGGAGGCCGACGCGGAGCTGGAGGCGGTGAGGCCGGCTATCGCCCAGCGAGCTTTGACGATAGTCGAGTGCACCGACATCAGTGTTTTCGCACCCGAAATCAATGATGACGGTGTTGCTCAGCCGGAGGAGTGGTTCGGGCTGAACCCGGCGGTGGGCGAGGACTCGGCGGAGGAGATTGCCTCCAGCGACGAGGGCGAGGAAGACGAAGAGGAAGACGGTGAAGACGCCGAGCCGGCTGGTGGAACAACCGGCCGTCCTCAGGCCGACCGTGCCTCCAGCAACGAGGCGCGTGGAAGCGCGCCCTCTGCGGGAGGTGGCGACAAAGCCGAAGTTCGCCAGCCGGCCGCTCCTTCAGCCCGCACGACCGTCTCTGCCAACCAGTCTGGCTCGTCGGCCGCTCCGCCGGCTTGACCTGCCGTCTTTATCTTTCCTGCTTTATTGTCTTTGAACAATCTTTGTTAAGTTTTCACAGTTCCACCCACTGGGGGTGTATCCAAACTATGTTGAATGCTGGCCTCTCGGAGGTCTTTTTATGTAAATATTATCATGTGCATGCTTGGTTTCCATTCGCGTATGCTTTTTTATCCTTAGGCCTTTTCCTTTGCCGCCTTCCCTCTTTGGGGAGGCAAGTACTTGAGCTTTCATGGATTGAAGTGAAGTGAATGGAAATCGGCCGGCCGGCTACTCTGGTAGCCAGTCGGCGGTGTGAGAAAAACCGGCTTTTGTTATATTAGTCCGTTAGTCCCTAGCCGTTTTTTGTGTGGGCGCCCGTTCCTGCCTTTAACTCTTGCCAGCCAGACAGCCGGTTCTTCGAACCGCGACTTTTGGCAAGAGAAGGCTTGGGAGCCGGCACACTACTTGTCTGACTGAGGGTAGGACTTCTAACATAACTCCAGTCGGTCAGTCCCCGAGCCGACTAGTCGAACTCGGTGCCGGACGGAATAAGTAAATGACACGACAAGGTCATAAGCATGATACTTCTCATTCATAGATAAGGGATGGCAGTCCCCGAGCCCTCCTCGGGGAGCCTATTGTCTTGTACTTAATACAAAAGTTAGCGTGGTACATACTGCATTTCAACTGTAAAATCTTCGGAGGAGGATGGCGTTCCATGGTCGTTCCGACTCCTTGCCGGAGTCGTCTCTCTTGCGCGCCTTCGGCTTCTGTGCATCGATCAGGTAGTAGGAGTCGTTGCCTAGAGCTCTGCTGATGACGAAGGGGCCCTCCCAAGGGGCTGAGAGCTTGTGCTGGCCGGCTGTTCGCTGGATCAGCCGGAGCACAAGATCGCCCTCTTGGAAAGATCTTGGCCTGACTTTCCAGCTGTGGTAGCGGTGCAAACCCTGCTAGTAGATGGCAGACCGGCTGAGGGCTAACAGCCGGCTTTCTTCCAGCAGGTCGACGCCATCTTCTCGTGCTTTCTTGGCCTCCTCTTCCGTGTACATGGTTACTCGAGGCGAGTCGAACTCGATGTCAGTTGGGATGACCGCCTCGGCACCATACACAAGGAAGAAAGGGGTGAAGCCGGTTGACTTGTTTGGTGTAGTGCGCAGACTCCAGAGGACAGCCGGCAGCTCATCGAGCCAACAGCCGGCTGAGCGCTCTAGAGGTTCGACCAGTCGAGGCTTGATACTGGAGAGGATGAGGCCGTTGGCTCGCTCGACCTGGCCGTTTGACTGCGGGTGGGCGACGGATGCTAAGTCCAGCTGGATACCTTGGGCTGCGCAGAAACGTGCCAAGGCTCTTTTGGCAAAATTCGTGCCATTGTCGGTGATGATGCTGTGCGGCACGCCGTACCGAGTTGTTATATCTACGATGAACGTCACGGCAGTCGGCCCATTCAGCTTCTTGATCGGCTTTGCCTCAATCCACTTGGTGAATTTGTCCACGGCGACTAGCAAATGCGTCATGCCGCCGCGCGCCGTCTTGAATGGGCCCACCATGTCCAGTCCCCAAACGGTGAAGGGCCAAGTGAGGGGAATGGTCTTGAGTGCCGAAGCCGGCACGTGTTGCTTGGAGCTGAAGAGTTGGCATCCCTTGCAATGTTTGACTAATTCTTTGGCGCCATCCAAAGCAGTCGGCCAGAAGAAACCGTGGCGGAAGGCTTTGGCGACAAGTGATCTTGAGGCCGCATGGTGGCCGCATTCTCCTTGGTGAATGTCTCTGAGGATTGCAATGCCCTTCTCTTGCTCGACGCACCGTTGGAGGATTCCAGTGACACTGCACTTGACGAGCTCTCCGTTGACGATTGTGTATGCTCCGGCTCGACGCTGGACTTGTCTTGCTTCTGTTTCGTCAGCCGGCAGGTCTTGGTTTACTAGGAAGTTGAGGATGGACTGAGCCCATGATGGAGCCGCGACTTCTCCTACTCCC
This sequence comes from Triticum dicoccoides, assembly GCF_002162155.2. Classification (NCBI taxonomy): domain Eukaryota; kingdom Viridiplantae; phylum Streptophyta; class Magnoliopsida; order Poales; family Poaceae; genus Triticum; species Triticum dicoccoides. The sequence goes on along the minus strand of NC_041390.1, from coordinate 403,913,803 downwards.
AATGTGGCTACTGCTACCAGGGTGGGCGGGCTGGGCGGTGAGGTGCTGGAGTCGGCCGCCGGCTGTAGTGCTGGTGCAGTCCCCGGGCCGGCTGCCGCAGTCCCCGAGCTGGCCGCCGAAGTCCCCGAGCCGGCTGCTGAAGTTGCCGGGCCGGCTACGGGGGTCTTGGGGTCGCCTACTTGGTTCTTCGAGCCGGATCCGGCCGCATCGGGGTCAGGCGGCACGAAGATGGAATCAGACTCTGGAGACGGCTTGATGGACGGCTGGAGGAACTCGCATCCTTCAAAGTATCCGCTGAGTTGTTTGACCAGGAAGCGGTAGCTCGCCATATTCGCTTCCTTGGCGTCCCAGTCGCCGGATGATTGCTGGACCACTAGGTCCGAGTCGCCATAACATAGGATCCGGCGAATGCCAAGTTCTTTGGCAAGCCGGAGCCCGTGTATGAGCGCCTCGTACTCGGCCACGTTGTTGGAGGCGGCAAAGTGGATCTGTAGCGTGTATCTGAGCTTGTCGCCTTTGGGAGAGGTAAGGACGACACCGGCTCCCAAGCCGGTGCGCATCTTGGACCCGTCGAAGTGCATGCGCCAATGGGTGGAGTCGGGAGCCGGCGGCAGGTACTGGGTCTCGGCCCAGTCGACGAGGAAGTCGGCCAGTGCTTGGGACTTGATGGCAGTGCGCGGCTGGTAGAAGATCGTGTAGGGGGCCAGCTCGATGGCCCATTTCGCCACCCGGCCGGATGCGTCCCGGCTGCCTATGATCTCGGCTAGCGGGGCGGTGCATACGACCGTGACGGGATGCTCTTGAAAGTAGGGCTTCAGCTTCTTGGCAGTGAAGTACACGCCGTAACACATCTTCTGGTAGTGCGGGTAGTTCTGCTTTGAGGCGGACAGCACCTCGCTCAAATAATACACCGGCCTCTTGACCGGCTGGGCTCGGCCTTCTTCTGGGCGCTGGACTACGATGACGGTGCTGACCACCCGGCTGGTTGTGGCGATGTAGAGGAGCATGGGCTCTTTCTCAGTCGGTGCCGCGAGGACAGGCGGCGTGGCCAGCATCTTCTTCAGCTCGTGAAAAGCTTGGTCGGCCTGGTCGTTCCACTCGAAGTGAGTGCTCTTCTTCATGAGGCGGTAGAGGGGGAGAGCTTTCTCTCCGAGCCGGCTGATGAAGCGGTTCAAGGAGGCCAAGCACCCGGTGAACTTCTGAATGTCTCGAAGCTTGGTAGGGATCGCCATTCTCTCGATGGCCTTGATCTTCACCGGGTTGCATTCGATGCCGCGTTCGGAGACCAGGAAGCCTAGGAGCTGGCCGGCTGGCACCCCGAACACGCATTTCTCGGGGTTAAGCTTGATTTGGAACCGGCGTAGGTTCTCAAACGTTTCCTTGAGGTCTCCCAGCAAGGTGCCGCGCTTCTCCGTCTTCACCACGATGTCGTCCACGTAAACGTGAGCATTCCTGCCGAGCTGCTTGAGGAGGCACTTCTGCATGCAACGCTGAAAAGTGGCACCGGCATTTCTCAAGCCGAATGTCATGGTCAGGTAGCAGAAGGCTCCAAATGGCGTGATGAAGGCGGTCTTCAGGCGGTCGTCCGGGTCTAGCTTTATCTGATGATATCCGGAGTAAGCATCCACAAAACTCAACAGCTCGCATCCGGCTGTGGAGTCTATCACTTGGTCTATCCTTGGCAGGGCGAAGGGATCTTTGGGGCAGGCCTTGTTAAGACTTGTGTAGTCTATGCACATGCACCACTTGTTGTTCTTCTTTAGCACAAGGACCGGGTTGGTGAGCCACTCTGGAAAGAAAACTTCCATGATGAAGCCGGCTGCCAAAAGCCGGGCTATCTCATCCCCTACAATGCTGCATTTCTCCTCCGACAGTCGGCGAAGGGGTTGTCTGACTGGCTTTGCGTCTTCTCGAACGTGTAGTTTGTGCTCGGCGAATTTCCTCGGAACACCCGGCATGTCCTTGGGGGACCATGCAAAGATGTCCCGATTCTCACGGAGGAAATCAGTGAGCTCGCCTTCCTATTTGCTGTTCAGGTTTGCCCCGACGACGGCAAACCTCTCTGGATGCTCGGGGTCAAGAGGTATCTTCTTCGTCTCTTTGGCCGGCTGGAAAGATCCTTGAGCGTCATGCTCCTTGGGGTCGGGGGACATGGCCGGCTGCTTGCCGGCTATGGCCACGACTCGGTCCAGCATCTTCTTCTCTTCGGCAATCACAAGGGACTCGGCTAGCCGGCTGCTGGCTGCTGCGCACTCAGAGGACTTCTTGTAATCGCCGGCTATGGTGATGACGCCTTTGGTGCTTGGTATCTTCATCTTGAGATATGCATAGTGGGGAACCGCCATGAATTTGGCCAAGGCAGGTCGGCCAAGCAATGCATGGTAAGGGCTCTCCAGGTCCACCACTTCAAACCAGATCGCTTCTCGGCGGAAATGCTCCTTGTCCCCAAAAAGCACATCGATCTTGATTTTGCCAATGGGGGCGCAGGATAAGCCCGGTACGATGCCATGAAACACTGTCCGAGTAGGCGTGAGCTGCTTCGTCTTGACGTTCAGCTTTTCCAGGGTGTCACGGTACAGGATGTTGATGCTGCTCCCGCCGTCTATCAACACACGGGAGAAGCGGGCGGCGTGTCTGTCCGTTGCAAGGGTGGCTTCTAGACCAAAGCATAAGAGTCGGGAGACGGCATCACCTCCGGATGGTCAGCCCGGCTCCAGCTGATGGGCTTTTCTGACCAATGCATGTGTCCGGCGGGGTTGGCAGCGACCACGCTGACTTCCTGGTGCTCTCGGAGTTTGTTGCGCCGGTCTTTGGGCTGGCTGGTGAAGACGATGTAGGTTGCTTGCTCGTCAGGGAACTCGTCATGCACGGCTCCGACTACGGGCCGAGCGGCCGGAGGCGGAGGCGGCGGGCCGGCAGGCGGAGGCGGCGTGAGCCCTTCGCCTTTAGAGATTCGGGTGAGCCAATGGCACTTCGAGGTCGTGTGGTTGGACGGCTTCGTGCCGCTGTGGAACTTGCAAGGGGCGTCGAGAGTCTGCTTGTAGGAGAAGGCGGGCTGCCAAGCCGGCCTGCCGTCCTTGGGCTTCTTGGGCGCCGGTCGCTCTTCAGGCGGCGCGTCTTCGACTGTGGCCACCTGCCGACTAGCGGGAGGCGGCGCGGGGCCCTTGCGCTTGTGATCGTTCGAGTGGGGGAGTCGGCCAGAATCCCTAGCCGGCGTCTTGGGCGCCGGGTTGAGTACCTTTCTGGATGCGTCCACCCAAAGCTCAGTCTTCATCGAGGAGTCGGCGGTGGCGTACTTGTCCGCTATGTCCAGAAGCTCGTCGAGGGTAGCCGGCTCGTCGCAGAGGAGCTTGTGCTTGAGGAGGGTGCCTTCTCGGCATCCGGTTGTGAAGTATTCTATGGCTTGCACCTCGTGCACCCCTTCACAGGAGTTGCGGAGCTCGGCCCAACGCGTGAGGTAATCGCGAGTGGACTCGGCGGGGCCTTGTATGCACAAGGAGAGCTGTCTGGGCTTGGGATCCCGCTTGTAGGTGCTGGTGAAGTTGCGGATGAAGGCTTCTGTGAAATCTAGCCAGCTGTTGCTGCTACGCGGCTAGAGGCTGTTGAGCCAGGTCTGCGCTGTGCCTTGCAGCATGAGGGGCACGTACTTCACGGCAACGCGCCGGTTGCCGTTGGCTATGCTAACCGCCGTGGAGTAGTCGATCAACCAATCTTCCGGCTTCACGGAGCCGTTGTACTTGGGTGTGTCTCTTGGGAGCGAGAACCCTTTGGGAAAGGGCTCGTCGCAGATGCGGAGGCCGAAACAAGGCGGGCCGACATCGTCTTCTTCTTCCAGCACAAGGGATCGCGCCAGGCGGTCGATCCAATGGCGGGCGTCGTTCTCGCCGATTCCTTCGCGGCGGCCCAGCCGGCCGCGGAGAGTCGGGTGCGCCACTGGTGGCGGGGTGGGATATCTCTCTCCACGAGGCGGAGGCGGAGGCGGGTCGCCACGCCATTCCATGGCTCGGGGATGGCCGTCCGCGTCTCGCTCGATGGAGATTCGGGTCCGGCTACGGCTGGCAGCCGACTCTTTCTCGCGCCGCGCGCGGGTGTCGCTCGTAGCCGGCGTCCGAGACGTCGCGCCGTGATCTCGGCACGGGGGAGGGCTTCCCGCGCGGGCGTCTGCTTCGTGCCGCTGTGCGGCTGCGTCGATCAGTTGCTGGATGCGCCGGGTCATGTGGGGGAGGTCTTCGGCCTCCAAGCCGTCCAACTCGTCTACGGCCGCCTGGGCGGCACGCAAATTCTCGAGCGGCGTGGCATAGACCGTGCGGTCGACTCCCAGTGTGTCGGCGATGATGGCGCTGCGTTGCTTGACAAGGCCGGCCCGGCTCGGCCCGCCTGGGGCCAGCGTGCCGAAGGCGGCGCGGTCAGCTTCGCGCTGGTAGGCCTCAGTGAGGCGTCTTACGGAAGCCAGTCTCCGGCCCTCTGCGAGGAGGGCGAGGCGGCGTGCCTCCAGTGCTTCATCGTCGGCATTAGCCGGGAGGGGGGTGGACAAGTCGTGGGCCGCCGCGTGCGGGGCGTCGTGGGCGCTCTCGTCGGCCGGGCCGCCGCAGCCGACAACCATCACTTCGGTGATGACAGCATCGCAGCCGTCGGCTCGAGGAAGCGGGTCGTTGTAGATCGTGACGTTGGTGGGGAAGGTGTCATAGGAGGCCGTGTCGGAGTCGATGGGCATCGGGTCGGTGGAGCCAACCGACTCCAGGTCCGCAGCGGGCTCGCTGGAGACATGGAGCTGGCCGAGAAGGTTGGCGAGGTGGTCGGTGCCCGCATCAGAGGCGAGCTCGTCGGAGATGAGAGTTTCGTCGAGGAGATCGGCGAGGCCGCTTGCCGCGCAGATGGTGGTGACGCCTTGCAGCGCGTCGTGGCAAGCACCATCGGGCGTGCCGGGCTGGCTACGCTCGCGGGGGAGGAATATGGTTCCCGTCCAGAACAGGTCTCCGGACGACGGTGCACCTGGCCCCACGGTGGGCGCCAAATGTCGGGTGGTAGGTGCGACATATGCCAATGGGTGGCTTATCATTGTGGGAGCCAGTAAGACATCGCCGGTGCCTGGAAACGGGATAAGGCGAAGACATGCACGCCGGCGGATCTTGCCTAGCTTCGGGGCTCTCCGTGGAGATAACACCCCTACTGCTGCTCTGCGGGGTCTCCGCATGTTCACTAGATGAATCAAGTAGCTAGACAACGCCCCTTGAGCTGTTTGGGGGGAGGAGGAAGAAGGGCACGGCTAGCCTGCTTCTTCTCCTTGTGTGGTGTCTAGAACTAGCAAGGGGTCCAACCCTTTGCATGGGTGCCCCGGGGGGTTTATATAGGCCTACCCCCCGGGGGTACAATGGTAATCCGACTGGGCGCGGGGCCCAGCCGTCTGTGACCGCGCTCGCCGGCTTCTGCGCCGGCTGCTGGGGCCCGCCGACTGGTGGGTCCCGCCGGCTGCCGGCCCCTTGGTCGACAGGCAGGCCCCACTGTCCAGGGCCTGGTCGGCGGCTGGTAACTGTGGCTCCATCTTGTTGACGTGAGCTTCATTGTGGTAAGCGCGGCTACAGTACCGCCGCCTGTCAGGCGATCGCTGTAGCCTTACCGCGTCTTGTCTCCTTAATGGGGCGTCTTCTTCGAGGGAGGCGGCAAGCCGGCTGCGGGGTGCCGGCTCTGTCTTGGGCCGACTGGTTGGAGGCGTGGCCGCCCTCGGGCGTCTCTCTGCTCAAAGGGGCCCACCGCCTCTGGGCCATGCTGGCGGCCCGTCATGGGTGATGCCAGGGTCAACATGGCAACAGTGCCGCGCCGGACGGGTCATGCCTACCCCGTACGGCGCACTGTGCCAGGCGTGCTTCGGGATTCGGGGGTGGCAGGCTTTACTGTAGCCACGCCCCGTCGCACTGCCGTTAGGTGGGTGCAAACTTTGTGGGTATGGTCTTGACCGCTTTATGGGGAGCCGGCTTCTTGGAGTCGGCCTTCTCATGGCCGGCTTCTTGGAGTCGGCCTTCTCATGAGGGTGAAAGTCGGACCGCCTTCCGAAAGCCGGCCTGGGTGGCAGCCAGCAGGGGGAAGGCGGCCCCATGTCTTGGATTCTTGAGAGCCGGGCGGGCTCGTAATTTTTTCAGAAGGGCCAGGGGAAGCCGGCTAGGCCACCCATGGCTATTTACTCCGACAGCAAGTCTCTTCGAATTATCAGTTTGGTTTGGCCTACTAGATTGATCTTTCTTGCAATGGGAGAAGTGCTTAGCTTTGGGTTCAATCTTGCGGTGTCCTTTCCCTGTGACAGCAGGGGCAGCAAGGCACATATCGTATTGTTGCCATCGAGCATAAAAAGATGGGGTTTATATCATATTGCTTGAGTTTATCCCTCTACATCATGTCATCTTGCCTAATGTGTTACTCTGTTCTTATGAACTTAATACTCTAGATGCATGCTGGATAGCGGTTGATGTGTGGAGTAATAGTAGTAGTGAGTTTATCCCTCTACATCATGTCGTCTTGCCTAATGCGTTACTCTTTCCTTATGAACTTAATACTCTAGATGCATGCTGGATATCGGTTGATGTGTGGAGTAATAGTAGTAGATGCAGAATCGTTTCGGTCTACTTGTCGCGGATGTGATGCCTATATACATGATCATGCCTAGATATTCTCATAACTATGCGCTTTTCTATCAATTGCTCGACAATAATTTGCCCACCCACTATAGAATTTGCTATCTTGAGAGAAGCCACTAGTGAAACCTATGGCCCCGGGGTCTATCTTCCATCATATGATTTTCCTATCAATTTTCTATTTCTATTTTGCAATCTTTATTTTCCAATCTATACAACAAAAATACCAAAAATATATATCTTATTATATCTATCAGATCTCACTTTCGTAAGTGACTGTGAAGGGATTGACAACCCGTTTATCGCGTTGGTTGCGAGGTTCTTGTTTGTTTTTGCAGGTACGAGGGGACTTGTGTGTTACCTCCTACTGGATTGATACCTTGGTTCAAAACTGAGTGAAATACTTATGCTACTGTGCTGCATCTCCCTTTCCTCTTCAAGGAAAACCAACGCAACCTCAAGAGGTAGCAGTGGCCCCCCTCTGGTACTTCCTTCGCCCAATATTTTTTATATATTCCAAAAATAAGCTCCATGAAGTTTTAGGACTGTTGGAGTTGTGTAGAATAGGTCTCTAATATTTGCTCCTTTTCTAGTCCAGAATTCCAGCTGCAGGCATTCTCCCTCTTCATGTAAACCTTATAAAATAGGAGAGAATAGGCATAAGTATTGCGATATAATGTGTAATAACATCCCATAATGCAATAAATATCAATATAAAAGCATGATGCAAAATGGACGTATCAACTCCCCCAAGCATAGACCTAGCTTGTCCTCAAGCGAAAGGCGATATCAATAAATATGTCCACATGTTTAGAGATAGAGGTGTCGATAAAATAAAATACGGACATGAGGGCATCATGATCATCTTTAGAACAGCAACATATATTGTCATATAATTTCTTATGCTAAAGTAATAATTCGTTCACAAGGTAGAGTATGAATCAGAAACTTTATTGAAAAACTAACAAACTATGATCTCAGTCATTGAAGCAATTGCAATTTGTTATAACATTGGAAAGAGTCAATAAAAGAGCTTTTCAGCAAGTCCACATACTCAACTATCATTTAATCTTTCATAATTGCTAACACTCACACAATACTTATAGGTACGAAGTTTCAATCAGACACAGAGAAAGATAGGGGCTTATAGTTTCGCCTCCCAACTATTTACCTCAAGGGTAATGTCAACAATAATACTTTATGATAGCCTACATCCGATTGGATATATATATATATATATATATATATATATATATAGGACAGGGCTATTCTGTTACTAGTAACAGAATATTATTCTGTTACCCCTCGGCCCTATAAGGAGCGATCCGAGGAACTTTGAGCTAAAAAAGCCCACCTAAACTACCCTGCCCGACCTGATCCACTCCCCCAGTGCGCCGTCGCGACCTCCCCTTTCACCAGCGCGCCACCGCGGCCTCCCCCTACCCCAGCGTGCCGCTGCTGTCTCCCCCTCCCCCAGCACGCTGTCGCGGCCTCCCCTCTTCCCCAGTGCGCAGGCCTGTCC
>NC_041390.1:403897123-403905375 GCF_002162155.2 Triticum dicoccoides | reverse complement strand
CCCACCTTCTCCTTTAGCTCCGGCCGCCGCCCCACACGTTCTCCCTCGGCTCCGGCCGCCGCCCCCACCTTATCCCTCGGCTCCGCCACCACCCCCACCTTCTTCCTCGGATCCGGCCGCCGCTCCCCACCTTCTCCCTCGGATCCGGTCACCTCCTCGCACTCCAACCACAGATCGAGCTATCGCCGTTGCATTGCCCCAGATCGTGCTGCCCAAAACCATCCATCGCCACCAGGGCCACCCGAACGACGTCCTCCCCACGCCGCCGCTATCTCTCCTTTCTCCGCCTTGCTCCAGCCAAGCACCTCCTCACCTCCATTGATGTTCAGCACTTCGTCCAGTTCATCCCATGGCGGCTGCGCTCGTGGCCGAGCTCACTCCAATCCCTTCACCATGCTACGTCCTTACGCTGGTGAGGCTTCATCGCTGTAACGCCCCGGCCGTTCACTGTCGCCACCCCGGGCCGTTCAACGAGACGACGCCAAGTCATTCAACGCTGCAACTCAGGAGCCTGCCTCCTTTGACAGCTCCTGATCTCCGGAACAGCCATGGCTCCCTGCCGGCACAAATCACCGTCGACGACCTCCTTTGACAACTTGCCTCTGAGGCCCATCAGACCCACACAGACGACGCTGGCCGTCCATAGCCACCACCATAGGCCTTTCACACTCACCACTCATGGCCGTTCTAAAAACCATTCCAAAGTGTAGATCGTGCATGAGGACATGGACGAGGTATGTGCTTGCCCGTGTCAAGTGCTTTGTGCCAGGCTTTCACCAAAATTTTATCTCTGTCCTCAGCTCTAACATGGAATAATTTTCAATTGCAGGCGGAGGCAGCAAGGAGCTAAGCAATCCAGTAGAGTTTATTGATTGAAGGTGTTCACATTTTCCGTAATTTTCAGTTCACATTTTCCGTGGTTTTCAGTTCTGCGTCTGATAGAATATCTCATGTTATAACTTACAAAAATGTCTAGATGCAAGGAACACAATTTCTAGCCAACTTTTGCTTTTGCTTTTGCTTTGATCTATATATTCTTAATCACTGTTGTCAAATCATTCTCAAGGGAAAAGCATGCTTGTGTCAATGAATCCACGTAGTCTGCCTCGCCTCTCAATCGCAAGTGAGCGTTAGTTCATGTGTGTTGTTCTAGTCAGTCCGTGTGTGTGTGTGTGTGTGTTCTCATTAGTCACTCGCCTCTCAGTTCGTCTCTCGACAGATACCTAGTGTCGCCTTTTGTATTTTCATCAGTTCATGTGTGTTTGTTCTTGGCACAGATTAGCCTGATACTTGGATTAGAAAAAATCTCCACATCATGTCTACCTGAATTATTCTAGTGTGGTGTCCCAATCCAAGCATACTTCAGTTCAAGAAAATTCTCGAGACAAGTTCAGAGTAGTTCGCACTAAAGGTTTGATCCTTTTTTATTTGTTTGTTTTTGTTCAGAAAAACTCCATGGCGTTTCTTGGGCTGCAGCATGCCCCTACCAAAAACTGTAAGTTTGAATTAGGAAAGATATATTCAGCCAAAATTAAAACTGTTAAAAAACATACTGATTGTATGTGTTTCCATATCGAACCGCGGACGTCACACTAGATTGATGCCTTCATCTATGCTTGTATCCTTTTTTTAGTTCATTTTGTTAGGTTTTTTCAGCTCACATTATAGCTTTTTTCAGTTCAATGAATTCCAAAAAAGAACAAACTACAGCTAGGTGATGATTCATTAGTTTACATTTCTTCTAATAGTTTGCTACATGGAACAAAAAGGTGGTACAGTGATGATTCAACTTGGGCAGGCTCTCAAACTCATGGACAAAATAAGTAACAAAAATGTAGCTGCACTATACATTCTCTCTAGTTTCAGACATTTTGGTAACTCTTGTCAACTACATATGTTAAAAACATGTGCCAAAAGAGGCTCAGCTGCATGTCCCAACTGAGTACAATTCCACAACAGGAGCTGCAGTAGTTCATTAGTACATATCCACCTACAGTCCTGGTGGTCGCCTTGGCCGCCCTGGGCCATGAGCTCATCTGCCATGGCTACTGGCAGCTGTCCAAGTGGAACACGAACAAATACTGCAACTAGAATCGCGGCCACCATCTTCACAAAGTAGGCCTTTCAGTTCATTGTAGGTTGTTTTCTTTCTCTTTTTGCTTAGCACAAAATTGCGCAAATGCCTAGCAGAAATAAAACTTGTTCGTATACATGGGTAGGTTCACGAAAATTTGTAGTAGTAGTTCGGTGAAAGGATTCACATCAGTTCAAACATTTTTGAATGTTCGGTAAAATTTCAAATAGACCAGAGGCCTTCACCTCATCCTAAAAAGCCTAAAGCAACAATACAATGATAGAAAAAAATCAGTTCAAAAAATATGTTGGAGGTTTGTCGAGATGAGAGAAAAACATTACTTCAATTTTTCCGTACCATCGCTTTTATTGCTAAATGATTTAGACACTTGTTTTCTTGATGCCATCAGGTATTTGCTTAAGTACTTTAGCTCAACAAAAAGCTCCAGAAAAGTTCAGAGTTTGTTTCCATAAAAGCTCCATGGTGTTTCTTCGGCTACAACATCCATGCATCCAAGTCGAGCTCTGACCGCAGTCCAAGTGGAACTACGACCACCATCTTCACCCAGCGCTGCACCCATTGAGCACCCACACAGTGAGAACGCCATCTCATTTTTCTTTGAACATTTTCTCAGCTGCAAGTAACAGTTTAGAGTTTGCTTTTTCACTATGTCTACACTTCATTATAGTTAACCATTGGTCCATTTCTCAGCTGCAAGTAAAAATGATCTTGCACTTCATTATAATGCCCTCCTCCTTTGTTTCTCTTCCTCTCTAAATCTCCTTTGTCACTAATTTATTTTCTCTCCGAATGCAGCACGAGGGAGGCTGGAGCGACTGCAGACCGGTGACGAGAACCACTTCAGTTATGTTGTTCGTGTATTGGAAGTACATATCCTCTATCCAGGCAGGAGGTAGAGGTAATTTCTCCCCTAATGTAGACCTACAAGTAATAATTCACCTATCTAAATCTGATTTCACTCACTTATGTTACTATGTTCTTTCTAGCACACAAGATGGTGTGTTAATCTCTATGAGAGCATAGGATGTCTAAATGCAGTAGTTCCATAAAATGTCATTGGGTTAAAAAAATGCACAAAATACTCTATTTTTGGGTACCTCATGACAGTGTGTAGCTCGTGTATTTCTTCTGATTACTGATGCATGATGTTCTTTGGTACATGTTTTCAGTACGAGTTTGGAAGGGCAGGAAGTTCTACTACTGGCAAAACATACACTCTCTACAAAAGAAAAACACACTAGGTCTACCAGTTCACTATGTATTTATATTATCAGTTCATAAATAAGCACATATAGAAGTTCAATTTGTGTTATTGAACCAGTTCGGTTCATCGGTTTCATATTGTATGACAATTTGCTACATGGGGGATTTTTGCATCAGTTCGACAAAAAAGTGTACAATAGTTCAAACTCTGAGAGCTATTAAATTTTACTTTTTTAGAATGGGAGTTGTATGTTTACTCTCTGCCTGTACAATGCATTTTGTATTCCTGGTCGTCGTAGTTTTTTTTTGTGTTAATAAAAATGAATTTATGTATTCTGTTAATCATTCCTCCACTTCCACCAGAAGAAAAGTGATTTAAACTCTTTATTGCATTTAGTTAGCTGACTATCTTAGTTCAATGAGTTAACCGTATCGATTCACTTTTCTTGCTTCCAGGGCCAACGACGGTCGCCGCTCCTCGACCCTATTCCCGTTCGTCTGATGGTGCTCTTGTTTCAGGGCCGGGGGAGAAGGCAGAACCTCTAGGTGCATGACGGAAAAAAATTGCAAGTTCTTGTTTAGATGTTCAGGATACCCTTCTCTCATTTCATTTATGTTCAGGATAGCAGGTGCATGATGGAAAATTGTGTATCATGTAGTTCTTGTTTAGATGTCGTGCAAGTTCAAAAATTGTCGATTTTGCCACTAGAGAGAACACGTTGGTTGCATTGTGTTTTCCAGTGTGACGTCCCTTGGTATGTTAGGAGTATTGTTATTGTTGCTCTGCATGCAAATGACTTAGCTTGTCTTGCTAAGATGAGGATGCTTGTGTGTGAGTCTTGAAATTTAAGAGGTCGGGGGAGATGAATAATTTCTGTCATATGAAAGTACAAAAAGGTTTGAATTAAAAGTATTGATCAGTACGAGTTAAAAACGGGGATTAGTTCAGAATAAAAAGAAATTGCTAAGATGAGGATGTTTGTGCTAATTTCTGTCCTTTGAAAGTACAAAAAGGTTTGAATTAAAAATATTGATCAGTACGAGTTAAAAAATGGCAATCGGTTTGGAATAAAAAGAAATTGTCAGTTTGAATTAAAAAGGAAACACACATAGAAATTCAAGTATACAAATTTGGTGCCAATAAAGTTCGCATCAGTTCGAGAGGCACAGAAAAGAAATTTTGGTGCCAATAAAGTTTGAGGAAAAAAACTACGCGCGATGAAGCACCAGCGCGCGTGGTCTGCCGCCACCAAGCACCGGCGTGCGACCCCGACACCGCCTCCCTCCATGAAGCACCGACGCGCGATCCCGTCACCTACCTCTGGTACGCCGTCGTGCCTCCCCTGGGACCTAGGCTGCCCCCGACAAGTCGCAAAATGAGAGAAGTTCAGAACAACGTTGTCAAAAAAATGTTGAGTTAAAAAAGGAAACAAAACAAACACATTTTCTTTTTGAATAAAATATCATTTAGTTCGATCATACAAACCATTCAAGTACAGGGGTGACGATACAGTAAACCGTTGAAAACTTACGAGAAAAATATTACCAAAAAAATAGAGCAAAGTCTAGTTAGTGAAAACACGCTTAGTACAAACCCATGCAAGCATCAGTACAAGCACCCTTTTTCGGAACCATTCAAAATTACTCTACAAAAAATAGCTCAGTACAAACATACATATATATATCAATACGACTACTCTGTTTTTCACACGAGAAAGCAGCAGGATCCGTCATGTTGTATTCAAAATTACTCTTAAACGGTTGCGAAGTAGAGAAAACGTTCAACATGACTAAGTTTCGCATTTTCGATAGCTATCCAACAGTATTTTATTTGCCATATTTCGACAAACTTTTTTAAAAAATCGCGTTCAAAATCAAATTTGATCGTATTCGAATTCATTTTTAAACCGTAAGGAATTAGAAAAACATTTCTATACGAAAAAGTTGCGCATTTTACATAGATTTCCAACGCCGTATCATTTGTGTCAATCCGACAAACCGTTTGCAAAAAATCGCGAAAATACGTTTCGCCCAGAATTTCACCATTTTTCAAATTACTTTTAAATTATATAGAATTAGAAAAAACAATACATATATGGAAGATGCGGATTTTCACCAGCTTTCCAACGCCATCTTATTTGCTCAATTCCGACAAACCGTTTGAAAATTGAGTCCAAAATACGATTCACGTTTTCGATTTTGAAAAAAAATGGGTTTTTCAAAACTGCTCTTAAACCATAATGATTTTGCAAAAACGTTCAATATACTTGAAATATGGTTGTCAAGAGCTTTCCAACGATATATTACACGCCACGTTCCGACAAAAAAATTACAAAAAGTTTTTGAACTAAAGAAGACGATCTGTTAAACACAATTGAAAGCATCAGTTCAACCGCTTCGAAAACATAAGTACAACCACCTGAAACCGTCAGTTCAAAAAAGGTAACAGAATAATATTCTGTTACGCGTAACAAAATAGCCCAGATGTGTATATATATATACATATATATATATATATACACAGCCGGTCTATTATGATAATATTATCAGAATAACTATTCTGATAACACGTCCGCACTGCACGCTCAATGCAAGTGCACGTCATTGTTTGAACCAAGTGTGCTGCAGTACTGAGACGAGTGAACTTCCCGTGGCAAAAAACTGCACACAGTGTTTTTTCTGGTACTGTTTTCGCTCTAGTTTTTTAACCGTTTGTCAGAACAAGGCGTGTAATATATCTTTGAACAGCTATGAATTAGGCGCAACTTCACCATGTTGAACACTTTCCGAGATTCCTCATGGTTTAAGAGCAGTTTTGAAAATGGTGCGGGCCACAACGAGTGACTGTGAGCATTTTTTTTGCATTTTTTCTAAACCGCTTGTCGAAATGAAGCAAATGATACACCGTTGGATAGATATCGTCGAGGCGCATCTTTTTGATATGTATTTCTTTCTCTAATTCGTTACGGTTTAAGAGCAGTTTCAAATTTACTAAATCACGGAATTCTGTTTTTAAAAAAATTCAAATTTTCGGTACTGTTTTCGCTCTAGTTTTTTAACCGTTTGTCGAAACTAGGCGTGCAATATGTCGTTGAAAAATTATGGACGAGGCACAACTTTGATATGTTGAAATGGTTTTAAGTTAATTTTGAAAATCGTGTGGCAGACGACAAGCGGCAGCGGCCGTTTTTCGCGATTTTTTTACAAAACAGTCGCCGAAATGATTCAAATGACATGCCGTTGGAAAGATATCGACGAGACATAAATTTTTCATGTAGAACACTCTCTCTAATTCCTTACGGTTTAAGAGTAGTTTTCAATTTACCGAAATGCGGACACTCTGTTTTTTGCGACACCCAAATCGACGTGGGTACTTCATTTGACTGAAAACAGCACTGCATTGGACGAAAAAACGCACTGCATCAGACGGGTAAGAGAACTGCATGGTTTATTTTATTCAAACATAATTTTTTCAAGGACGAGGAAGTGGACCGCACTTCACGTCGGGCGTAAGTGAACCGCAACACTATCGAGCAGTGAACCTCATTACTTTTTTTGTCGTTTCGGTAACATATTTTCTTTTACACATACGAGATGAACAACATCATACGCCCGACCGCACTGCTTCAGAACGAAAACCGCACTGCATCGGACGGGCAAGCAAGCTGCATAATTTCTTTTGTCGAACATAAACTTTCTTGGATGAGTTTTTGTTGTCATTTTTTAACATTTTTTACGAACGAGAGTGGACCGCAGAGACGAGGGAAGTGAACTTCGACATATATCAAAGTGAACGTCATTGCCTTTTTTGTTTCGCAATTTTTTCGCACTTCCATGTTGTGCGCAAGTGAACAGTGTCACTCACAAAAATGAACCACATCTGATGACCAAACACATTGCAAGGTGTTCCATTGATATAGAGAACCACGGAGGAGTTCTATAGTGGAACCAAGTGGGAAACCAAAGTGAGCTTCAAAACATATATATCTTTTCTTTATTTTTACAGACACACACACACACACAAAATCAACACTGTCACCAGCCGAACAACAATTGAGGACTAGCTGTGCTGCACTACATCACACCTCAGGGGCATACTACACCTGCAAAGTCGCCAAAATGGCCAATGGCAACCTGGGAGGTCGGTGGAGACCAGGAGAGACCATGTCCCTAAACTGCATATTCGAAATAAAATATGCTACTTGTGCATGACGAGAGAGATGAAACATTTTTCTGTACAAATAAAAGACAAAAATGCCGCCCGCGCCACCAAACTACACTGTGTGCCGAACCATGCTGCCGCAAACTAAATTTTGTGGAACTCCCCTCAACCAAAAAAGAAAGAAAGCAATCAAGTCCCGGGGAGTGGCTCGTGCGGCCAACCGTAGTGGCCACACACGGCCGTGAGCACCGCACTGCATGTGCGGCTCTACCGCACTACATGCGCTGCCCTGCCGCACTGCATCCGCCCACTGCCAATGCATCATCGTTAATCACCGGAGCGAACTACAGGGGATGCAGAGGAGGAGGTGAATGGTGGAGGAGCTCCGACCAGACAGCTAGCGTTGAATGAATCGGGGTCGCCTGCAAAAAAAGCAAAACAGTGAACTGCAAAGAAGACACATGGAACGAATCGGGGTCGCTTGCAACAAACCAAAAATTGATAAAAGTGAGCTGCAGATGGGTGTCGATTCCCCATGTTCCTCGTCTCCCATGGCGAGCAGAGAATAGGAGTATCCCACTGTCATTGAGACAATCACAGGGCAAATCATCCAACCCCTTGTAAAGTGGGGCAAATCATCCAATCCCCCTTTCAAGCTCCCTCCTCCCCTACAGCACAAGAGGGGCGCGGCCCCAACTCCCTCCTCCCCTATAGCACAAGAGGGGCGCGGCGTTCCCTCTAGGGGGATTGGATGATTTGCCCCACTTTACAAGGGGTTGGATGATTTGCCCT
>NC_041390.1:403854131-403896783 GCF_002162155.2 Triticum dicoccoides | reverse complement strand
AGGGGAAGAATATGGATCGGGGGAGGGCGGCACCGACGAGGGAAGAAGGTGGATTGGGGGAAGGCTGCGCCGGCGGGGAAAGAAAGTG
Organism: Triticum dicoccoides; assembly: GCF_002162155.2. Classification (NCBI taxonomy): domain Eukaryota; kingdom Viridiplantae; phylum Streptophyta; class Magnoliopsida; order Poales; family Poaceae; genus Triticum; species Triticum dicoccoides. The sequence continues at coordinate 403,896,695 of NC_041390.1, read as the reverse complement.
GAACGGGGGAGGGCCGCGCTGGCGGGGGAATGTTGCCAGGCACGAGGGAGCCGCACGCGTGTTGCTCCGGGCGGGGGTTGGCAGGGCAGAAGAGATTGCGGGCAGCGGCAAGGCTCTGGCATCGGAGGCACGAGCCCCTAGCGTCGCCGGCAGTGGAAGGTGGAGGGGAGGTGGGAGGAGGTTGTGCAGGAGGAAGAAGGTGAGAAGGAGGGGATCGGGCACGAACAGAACGTGGGAGGAGAGGGGTAGGTGCGTTGACTCTTTTTGTTTTCGGATCGGGGTGGAATCGGTGGTGGGAGGTGTTATCAGAATAAGGGACAAGTGTTATCATAATATACGGATCTCTCCAACACATAGTGCTTGCCAAAGGAAAAAGTGTGAAAAGGAAAGGTGATGATCACCATGATTCTTGTATAAGGGTAGAAGATAAAAGTAAAAGATAGACCCTTCACAGAGGGAACACTAATGCAGGATGTTGCTAACGCGACACTACGATCAGAGACCCTTCCAGAAACTGTGTGCGATGCAATAATCGCAAACGGTGTTGTATGAAAACCGTCATAAATGTGTAAAACGTTTGTGATGACGGATGCATCAAACACGGTTCAGGTTTTAGTTGAGTGTGCGATGAAGGGCATACGGTTCAGTTCAATGAACTGTTTGCGATGAGGAGGAACAAAAGAAACGGGCAGCCAGATGAAGGCGTGTGCGATACACAGCATACGGTTAACTCGGATGAACTGTTTGTGATTAGGCACCACAAAAGAAATGGTCAACCAGATCAAAGGTGTGTGCGATATACGGCATGCGGTTCACTCGGATGAACTGTTTGCGTTGAGACATGAGAACAGAAACGGTTCAACTTAACAAGATGTGTGTGTTACGCGACAAACAGGTCTGTAATCAGAAATGTGTGTGAAGACCGATAATAACACAGACAGTTGCTGCTAATAAGACGTGTGTGTTGTGCGATGAGATTGCACACAGAACAACAACACATATATAAGGACATGCTTACATAACCAAATTAAACATCCACTTACATAGGTGGCTACTACAACCATGGCATTTGCACACACCAAAGTAAACTATTAGATGCATAATTACATAGGTGGCTACTACACACATGACATTTCCACACACACCAATAAAGTAAACTATATATTACATGCATGATTAACTAGCATAAACGATCATCTGATCATCATCTACTTCTTGTGATGCTTGCTCTTCTTGTGGCTCGATACGGGCTCATCGATTTGGGTAACAAGGCACTTCCTCATGTCAACGATCCGCCTGTGCATCTCGTAGCATGTGTACACGCTCTTGGCCACGAACCTGAGGTGAGGTTCATCCAATTGCCGCATCTAGGCCTTGTGCCAGGATACGGGACTTGTTCTTTGGGCATCCTGCTTCATCTTTTCGTAGTAGGGGTCGATGATGGCTGAGGCGAGTTCGACCAGGGAGTCCTGCTTCGTGCTGCCACAGACCCTGTAGTGGTCATGGATTTCGACAAGGTTCTTGCAGGCCAAGCCCGTAACACTGAGCGCTTTTACATCGTCTTTGGTATCCACCATGGCAAACTTGTAGTCGGTGTTGTTGACAAACCTGTTGAAACAGTCGCAAGGCTCCGTGGCCATGCAGTAGTGGTAGATGCGGACATGATGGCGCACACACAACTGGGCGACGACAACCTTCTGATCTATGCCGGGACGACCGGCAGTGTACTGTAGGTCGATGCCGACCACCTTGTACTTGTGTCCAGCAAGAAACTGCTCAACTCTATTGATGTAGTCGTCCACCACGGCCGGGTTGATGGTGTACACCACCAAGAGATCCGTCTCCCTCGCATGGGTCTCCACTCTATGCTTGCCGAACTCCATTGGAGCACCGCCGAACATCCCCTCTCTATGTGTCATCGTGGGTGTGCTTGTTGTGTTGTGGGGCGCGACCGAAAGGTTGAAGAGACTAAGGTTATAATGGCCGCTTGAATTAAAGGGGAAGCCGGACGGCCAGGAATATCGGCAGGCCCTGATGGCAGTTCTAATTTGCAGTGCGTAACTCCATCGTGCCGCATGTAACTACATCGCGTGGCAACGCGCACGGTGCAACCGCATGCATATGGGGCCCCTGACGTGATCGTGTGCACGCCCAACCGCTGGCAGAGCGCACACGGAGGGACGCGAGCAGAGCGCTCCGCGGTCGCCTCAAGAAAAAGCTGTCAACAAGCCGAGCGCGCCGACGAACGCGATAGAGCGCACCGCGGCGCCTAACAGCGAGCACAGCATGCTGCGGCGCCTTACGGCGAGCAGAGCTTGCCGAGGGACGCAAGCAGAGGATGGCACAGTGATACGTGGAAAATAAGACGGACTGTGCGAGCGATGTCGGAGACATCAAGCACGAATCAGATTAGAGTTGCGTGTGCGATACGTGGCAGACCGTTGATCCATCAGAGCTGTTTGTAATGGAATAAGCCGTGTGTGTTGCAGGCAAACGCTTGCTGGTGTATAACCTTAAATTAACCAAAAATGTGTTAATGCATGTTACAAAAATTGTATAGCTGGAAACTATGTTCAAATACGACTCCAACGATATAATCTATGGCGACATGCATTCATATTTTATTAGTTAAATCCTACTTATAAACCAGGACGGGGGTATAGTAGGTAATTAAATCGCAAATGTTTTTTTATTAATTGTATGTGTACGTGTCCTCTTGTCCTCCTCTCGCACGTCTTGTCACCCCGCTGCCGCAGATGGCTTACATCGCAAGCTTGCGCAGCGCGCGGGGGCATTCTTTTGGCCAAACAGTGGCGCCAATGAATCGTCGGTGAGCCCATTCCCACGAAACCTCGCAGGTTCCCACGCAAGATTACCGCTCGACTCGGTGAAATCCCCCAAAACCCCAATGCTTACCGGCCTGCTATAAAAACACTCACGGCCGGCGAGTCCTGCGTTGCATTTTCCCGTCCCTCCCTGTAGCTTATCTCGTCAGCTTCTCCCACAATCGCCAATGGCACCGGTCCGTCGTTGTCACTCAGCCACTCCGTCGTCATCAAAGGACAGCTCCAGCTGGGAGGCTACACCGCGACGGCGGCGTAGTCCCCGACGTAGTGTAGTGCACGTAGCGTCCCTGTTTGGTGTGTGCGGAACACCCACCACACGCTCTGCCACCGCTGCCTGTCGGCAGCTGTTGCCGGCCTCCGTTGCTGCCACACCACCATCGAAAGCCAGGGCCATCTCCCACTCCGCCACCGCGGCCCAAAGGCGGGAGGTGGCTGTCGTGGCCGCCACCCCACTGTCGACCACCGTGGCCATCACCTGCTCCGCCACCGTGGCCCGAAGGCGGGAGGTGGTGGTCGTGGCTGCCACCCCATCATCGGCCGCCGTGGCCGCCAGCCCACCATCGGCCCCCGAGATCATCACCCGCTCCGCCACCGCCGCCCGAAGGAGGGGGCGGAGGTGGAGGCCTGCACGTGCGTCAACGACCTTGCGCGCTACATCGAGTTCCTGTGGGAGGAGGAGGAGGAGGAGGATCGCCTCGTCGAGCACGCAAAGAGCCTTACCGCAGATGTGGTCGCAGCACATACCGACACAGAGGCGAGGAATCAGGAGATCTATGAGCAGTCCGGCCGCTTCGAGAGGGATCGTCTGGAGTGGCAGTGGGCGTTCAAGCCGGCGAGCGTCGCTGAACCTGCAGCAGCGGCAGGCACCGTATTGCATTTGTCCAGCTCGTCGGTAGGCTCCTCCTCCTCCTCTACCTCTTACTGAACGCGCTCGGCAGAGGAGAGGCTGCCGGAAGTAGCACAAAGCCCCTGCGTGGTAGTAGTAGTATTTAGGGGCTATTTTGTTCAGTTCATCTAACTATAGATGTGTGGTCGAACTGTAAAATGTACTTAAAATTAGCTAGTATATATAGTTGAACTAGCTATTTCAGTACGTGGTTGACAACAATTGAGGAGAAGTTCGGTCGGTTCAGCTGTCAAGTTGAACTGTTTGTATAAATTAAGAACGACTGCTTAATCTATGAATGAAATCTATGCTTAATTACTGAATTTTAGTTGCAAAAATTACATAGTGCTAATGATTTCTAGCTGCATATGTTACAAGGATTGACAAATGGCAACATTACTAGATCAACAAATGTAAATCTTTCTAGTTTGACAAATGGCAACATACCCAATATGACAGATGCGAATCTTGCCAAATTGTTTATACGTGGTTTCACACGGGTCATCCAGAACAACCATTTGCGTTGAAGGGATGCACAAATCCTGCGCTGCTCTCACTTTGCATACGGGTGTTTGATCTAAATCGTTTGCAATCAAGAGCTGCAGAAATCCTGCTCGTCACATTTTCTCTTGGCTTCCTAGGGAAGTTGTCGGTTTGCATACGACTGTTCTAACCAAAACATTTGCGATGAGTGTTTTATATTTAAAAGGCGAATTAAACTACGGCTTGGGCGCCATCAATGGAGAGGACGCGAGCAAGGCGGGCGGCCATGGAAATCAAAGGGCTCGCTTCCCAGTGAGCCTACGCAGCATATAGCTCGCATGCTTCCCGGTGAGCTCGCGCACTCGAGGACAGGTTGCACGCCTCTCGGTCAGCCTGCGCACTGGACGACGCTTGCATGCCTCCCGTTCAGTCAAGGTCAAGCAGCTGTCCGCACGACACCTCCTACATCCATTAAAACAAAGACACGTGGCGTCACATGAATGGTTAACAGAATTTGGATTTACTAGAATTTAAAAACCAGGCATCTCAATGTTTTGCCGGCAATCAACGGTGCCCTGGTGTTTGAAATTCATGCCCATTTCTTGCATGGGACCTAAGCATGCACACAAGGACCCATATTTGATTTCTCAACCAATTTATATGCACTTGAGCATGTGCATGTAGTTCAAATTTGAATTATGCACATAAATGCATTGAAAACTCAGTTAATGCATAAAAGTGTCAACCCCGAAAAATCACAAAAATTCACACAACACTCCTATTGTTCTATGTTGACACGAGAAAAAAATTGAAAGCAATAAGAGGCAATGGATATCCTTTCGTCCCCAAAGGTGGGACGTTCCCTACCGAAAACCATCATGCTTGTTGTGAGAAGCTCCGGTTTGTGAGAAGCATATCCCCAAACCTGCCCCAAATGGGACAAAATTAGTACCACGACATGTTGATGCCGCTCCATGATAGCATGCAAAGTTTCATGAATTTCAGACGAGTTTTGGATTTACTATAACTTAAAAACTAGGAATTTCAATGTTTTGTCGGCAATCAACGGTGCCCTGGTGTTCGAAATTCATTCCCATTTCTTGAATGGGACCTAAGCATGCACCCGAGGACACATATTTGATTTTTCAACCAATTTATATGCACTGGAGCATATGCATGTAGTTCAAATTTGAATTATGCACATAAATGCATTGAAAACTCAGTTAATGCATAAAAATATCCAAACGAACCCCGAAAAATCACAAAAATTCACACAACACTCCTGTTGTTCTATGTTGACACGAGAAAATAAATTGAAAGCAATAAGAGGCAATGGATATCGTTTCGTCCCCAAAGGTGGGACGTTCCCTACCGAAAACCATCGTGCTTGTTGTGAGAAGCTCCGGTTTGTGAGAAGCATATACCCAAACCTGCCCCAAATGGGACAAAATTTGTACCACATCATGTTGATGCCGCTCCATGATAGCATGCCAAGTTTCATGAAAATTCAAATGAGTTTTTGATTTACTAGAATTTAAAAACTAGGCATCTCAAAGTTTTGCCGGCAATCAACGGTGCCCTGGTGTTTCAAATTCATTCCCATTTCTTGCATGGGACTTAAGCATGCACACAAGGACACAGATTGAATTTTTCAACGAATTTATATGCACTGGAGCATGTGCACGTAGTTCAAATTTGAATTATGCACATAAATGCATTGAAAGCTCAGTTAATGCATAAAAATGTCCAAACGAACCCTGAAAAATCACAAAAATTCGCACAACACTCCTGTTGTTCTATGTTGACACTTGAAATTTTGAAAGCAATAAGAGGCAACGGATATCATTTTGTCCCCAAAGGTGCGACGTTCCCTACCGAAAACCATCATGCTTGTTGTGAGAATGTCAGGACCCCAATCCTAAGTCACACCGATCTAGCATGTAACACATCATATCACTTTGCGGCCTCACGCACGGTATTCCCACGGGTGCCACCTTACCTGGCCCGGGACCATTTGCGCCTTTTGACTCACGTATATGATAGTGTTGCTAGCATCCATATGACAAAGAACCTGGGCCCAAATGACTAGTCGTGAACCCAAAGTGGCACTAACTTACAAGGACATGCATACATGAACCAGCATCAGACGTGTCCATCATCAGCGTGTGAATCTGGGCTGTAGCAACTAGGCTAACAGGACTCCGGGAACCCGGGCTGTAGCAGGCTAGCAGGACTCTGGAAGTCACTGCGTGACATTTCCCCGAAGGGACAAACACATGAACAAAGTGGGACACATGCCGGCCAGTCTAGGTGTTCCGGAGCAGTAGTAACTGGGCTAGCAAGACTCCGGTAAACCGGGCTGTAGCAGACTATCATGGCTCTGTGGAAGCACTAGACTACATTTCCCCATAAGAGAGGCTACCAAGGATAAACAACTAGGTTGTCAGATCCCACACATACCAAGCATTTCAATCATACACACAATATGCGCGATATGTGTAAATACAACATGGCATCACAACAAAACTCTACAACTCAAAGTATTTATTCATTAGGCTCCGAAGAGTGCTACCTCTTGAGCACTGCGTTGGTTTTCCCTTGAAGAGGAAAGGGTGATGGAGCAAAGTAGCGTAAGTATTTCCCTCAGTTTTTGAGAACCAAGGTATCAATCCAGTAGGAGGCCACGCGCGAGTCCCTCGCACCTACACAAACAAATAAAATCCTCGCAACCAACGTAATAAAGGGGTTGTCAATCCCTTCACAACCACTTACGAAAGTGAGATCTGATAGATATGATAAGATAATATTTTTGGTATTTTTATGATAAAGATGCAAAGTAAATAAAGCAAAATAAAAACGGCAAAAGAAATATCTTGTTGATGGAAGATTAATATGAGGGAAAATAGACCCGGGGGCCATAGGTTTCACTAGTGGCTTCTCTCTAGAGCATTAGTATTACGGTGGGTAAACAAATTACTGTTGAGCAATTGACAGAATTGAGCATAGTTATGAGAATATCTAGGTATGATCATGTATATAGGCAGCACGTCCGACACAAGTAGACCGACTCCTGCCTGCATCTACTACTATTACTCCACACATCGACCGCTATCCAGCATGCATCTAGAGTATTACATTCAAAAGAACAGAGTAACACTTTAAGCAAGAGGACATGATGTAGAGGGATAAAATCATGCAATATGATATAAACCCCATCTTGTTATCCTCGATGGCAACAATACAATACATGCCTTGCTACCCGTACTATCACTGGGAAAGGACACCGCAAGATTAAACCCAAAGCTAAGCACTTCTCCCATTGCAAGAAAGATCAATCTAGTAGGACAAACCAAACTGATAATTCGAAGAGACTTGCAAAGATAACCAATCATACATAAAAGAATTCAGAGAAGAATCAAATATTCTTCATAGATAAACTTGATCATAAACCCACAATTCATCAGTCTCAATAAACACACCGCAAAAGAAGATTACATCAAATAGATCTCCACAAGAGAGGGGGACTACATTGTATTGAGATCCAAAAAGAGAGAAGAAGCCATCTAGCTAATAACTATGGACCCGAAGGTCTGAAGTAAACTACTCACACATCATCGGAGAGGCTATGGTGTTGATGTAGAAGCCCTCCGTGATCAATGCCCCCTCCGGCGGAGCTCCGGAAAAGGCCCCAAGATGGGATCTCACGGGTACAGAAGGCTGCAGCGGTGGAATTAGGGTTTTGGCTCCATATCTGGTAGTTTGGGGGTACGTAGGTATATATAGGAGGAAGAAGTACGTCGGTGGAGCAATGTGGGCCCCATGAGGGTGGAGGGCGCGCCTAGGGAGGGGGGGGGGTAGGCGCGCCCCCTACCTTGTGCCTTCCTAGTTGCTTTCTTGACGTAGGGTCCAAGTCCTCTGGATCATGTTCGTTCTGAAAATCATGTTCCCGAATGTTTCATTCTGTTTGGATTCCGTTTGATATTATTTTTCTGCGAAACTCTGAAGTAGGCAAAACCAACAATTCTGGGCAGGGCCTCCGGTTAATAGGTTAGTCCCAAAAATAATATAAAAGTGTATAATAAATCCCAATAATGTAAAAAATAGAATATAATATAGCATGGAACAATCAAAAATTATAGATACGTTGGAGACGTATCAAAGAGCCAGATATTACAAACATGGGTCTTATGACCCAACATACAGAGCATTCAAGCAACAAGCACATGCAGAAGCTTAACTTCTCTGAATACAGACAACTACAAATGAAAAAGGCTGAGAAGCCCGACTATCTACAAGACCATGCCGAGGACACAAGATCGTAGCTGAGGTAACAAGCTAAATGTCGAAGTCCACGCGGAACTGCTAGCGAGATTGAAGTAGGTAAATGATAAAAAATAGAATTTTTGATGTGGAATGCTACGTGGCATAATTTCAATGTAATTTTCTTAATTTTGGTATGAATATTTAGATCTGAAAGATTCAAGGCAAAAGTTTAATATTTACATAAAAATACTAATACTTCAAGCATAATAACTAAGCAATTATGTCTTCTCAAAATAACATGGCAAAGAAAGTTATCCCTACAAAATCATATAGTCTGGCTATGCTCCATCTTCACCACACAAAGTATTTAAATCATGCACAACCCTGATGACAAGCCAAGCAATTGTTTCATACTTTTGGTGTTCTCAAACTTTTTCAGTCTTCACGCAATACATGAGCGTGAGCCATGGACATAGCACTATATGTGGAATAGAATGGTGGTTGTGGAGAAGACAAAAAGGGAGAAGATAGTCTCACATCAACTAGGAGTATCAATGGTCTATGGAGATGCCCATTAATAGATATCAATGTGAGTGAGTAGGGACTGCCATGCAACGGATGCACTAGAGCTATAAGTATATGAAAGCTCAACAAAAGGAACTAAGTGGGTGTGCATCCAACTCGCTTGCTCACGAAGACCTAGGGCATTTTGAGGAAGCCCATCATTGCAATATACAAGCCAAGTTCTATAATGAAAAATTCCCACTAGTATATGAAAGTGATATCATAGGAGACTCTCTATCATGAAGATCATGGTGCTACTTTGAAGCACAAGTGTGGTAAAAGGATAGTAGTATTGTCCCTTTTTTGGGACAATACTCTATGAATGATGATCATCACACTTCTATTTACTTACAACTCAACAATTACAACTCAATACTTAGAACAAAATATGACTCTATGTGAATGCATCCGGCGATGTACCGGGATGTGCAATGATGCATGAGTGACGTGTATGAAAGAATTATGAACGGTGGCTTTGCCACAAATACAATGTCAACTACATGATCATGCAAAGCAATATGACGATGATGGAGCGTGTCATAGTAAATGGGACGGTCGAAAGTTGCATGGAAATATATCTCGGAATGGCTATGGAAATGCCATGATAGGTAGGTATGGTGGCTGTTTTGAGGAAGGTATATGGTGGGTGTATGATACCGGCGAAAGGTGCACGATATTAGAGAGGCTAGCAATGGTGGAAGGGTGAGAGTGCGTATAATCCATGGACTCAACATTAGTCATAAAGAACTCACATACTCATTGCAAAAATATATTAGTTATCGAAACAAAGTATTACATGCATGATCCTAGGGGGATAGATTGGTAGGAAAAGACCATCGCTTGTCCCCGACAGCCACTCATAAGGAAGACAATCAATAAATAAATCATGCTCCGACTTATTCACATAACGGTTCACCATACGTGCATGCTACGGGAATCACAAACTTCAACACAACTATTTCTCAAATTCACAACTACTCAACTAGCATGACTCTAATATCACCATCTCCATATCTCAAAATAATTATCAAGTATCAAACTTCTCTCAGTATTCAGCACACTCATAAGATTTTTTTTTCTAATCTTGAATGCCTAGCATATTAGGATTAATTTCCCAGTTTAAGTAAATTACCATGCTGTTTAAGACTCTCAAAATAGTATAAGTGAATCATGAGAGAATAATAGTTTCTATAAAACAAATCCACCACCGTGCTCTAAAAGATATAAGTGAAGCACTAGAGCAAAAACTATATATCTCAAAAGATATAAGTAAAGCACATAGAGTATTCTAATAATTTTGAAATCATGTGTGTTTCTCTCAAAAAGGTGCGTACAGCAAAGATGATTGTGGCAAACTAACAAATAAAGACTCAAATAATACAAGATGCTCCAAGTAAAAGACATATCATGTGGTGAATAAAAATATAGGTCCAAGTAAAGTTACCGATGGAAGTAGACGAAAGAGGGGATGCCTTCCGGGGCATCCCCAAGCTTTGGATTTTATGTGTCCTCAGATTATCTTGGGGTGCCATGGGCATCCCCAAGCTTAGGCTCTTCCCACTCCTTGTTCCATAATCCATCAAATCTTTTACTCAGAACTTGAAAACTTCACAACACAAAACTCAAAGTAGAAAATCTCGTGAGCTCCGTTAGCGAAAGAAAACAAAACACCACTTCAAGGTACTGTAATGAACTCATTCTTTATTTATATTGGTGTTAAACCTACTGTATTCCAACTTCCCTATGGTTTATAAACTATTTTACTAGCCATAGATTCATCAAAATAAGCAAACAACAAACGAAAAACAGAATCTGTCAAAAACAGAATAGTCTGTAGTAATCTGTAGCTAACGCAAACTTCTGGAACCCCAAAAATTCTAAAATAAATTGCTGGACGTGAGGAATTTATCTATTAATCATCTGCAAAAATAATTAACTAAATATCTGTAACACCCCGGATGTAACTTGCCATATTTGTACTCTGACTCTTGCCATTTCCGGCTTTAAGTTATGAGATTTGTGGTTGGGTTTTTGTCTTCGTTTTGCTTTTTGTTCATGTCATGCATTTCATATCATGTCATCATGTGCATTGCATTTGCATACGTGCTTGTCTCATGCATCTGAGCATTTTCCCCGTTGTCCGTTTTGCAATCCGACACTCCTACGTCCTCCGGCGCCCCCTTTTGTCTCTTTTCGTGTGTGGGTGTTAAACATTTTTGGAATGGACCGAGATTTGCCAAGAGGCCTTGGTACACCACCGGTAGACCGCCTGTCAAGTTTCGTGCCATTTGGAGTCCGTTTGATGCTCCAACGGTTAAACGGGGAACCGTAAAGGCCTTGTGTGTGTGTGTGTTGCAGCCCAATACCCCTCCAAAACGACCCAATAACCCATCCAAACCTATCCCATGTCCTCCGTCGTTAGATCACGACCGCATGGTCGAAAACTACACCTCATTTGGACACTCCCACCTCCTTCTAGGTATAAATATGTCCTCCCCGCCCAAATCCGGGTCCAAACCCTAAAAATTCCCTACTCGCGCCGACGGACACGTCCGCCCGCGCCGGACGAAATCGCGCCGCCGCCCCGAGCCACTCACCGCCCGCCACCTGTCCCTGGCCGCCGCCCCGCCACCAGGCCCGCTTGGGCCCATCGCCAGCCCTCCCGGCCTGGGCCACGCGCCCCGCCGCCGCCCGTCCCGCTCCGCGCCTCCCCGCTCCAAGCCGCCACTCGCATCCGCCGGCCGCTGCCTTCGCCGCCAGCTCCGACGCCGGCCGTCGCCGCCGACCTTGCAGGCCGCGCCGCTCTGTCTCCGGTCACCTCCGCCCCGCCGCCTCTCCTCTTCCCCGACCAGATCTGGCGAGGATCCGGCCGGATCTCGTCGCCCCGATGTGCCCGCGCCTCCTCATCGTCTCCCTCCTCTTCGGCGGCTCCTCCGGCGATCTCCGGTGATCCTCGATGTCCGTGCCGAGGAACCCTAGATCTGTTTCGCGGGGTAAAATATCCACTAAGTCCTTTGTCTGCTTTATTTTTATGCCCTGTTTGTGATGCCATAACTTCCTGCATATTGCTCTTTTTTTGTGTGTGCAATATATCAAAAGTTCATCATGATGTGCTCTTAATTTTGTTCCATTGTGACATGCTTGTTTGAGTCCATCCTGATGCCCAAATCATTGATGCAAAAGGGCTATATATTGTTAGGTGCTGATTCTTAGCAGATTATGAGCTTTTGTCATTTTTGTCACATTTGTTGTGTGCTTCATATGGGCATGAGCTCTACATGTATTTTGATCTATGCCATGCCATCTTTATAGGGGTGTATTCCATGTATTTTTGTGATCTTTGTGGTGACTATCACAAGCATGCAAAGTAGCCTTCGTGATATTGCTGATTTCAGGATCTCAGGATGATATGAACGTGTTAATCAATTTTGCCAAGGTTGTTATAGTTGATCCATGCATGATATGAACTTATTCTTGCCATGGTTAGTTTCTTGAACATGCCATCTCGCTGTAGGTATGCTTAGCTTGTCATGCAATGCCTTATGGTGAGTGAAACGAGCTCGCAAAGAGGCCTTCATATTTCTGTATTTTCCATGCCTAGTTTTCTGCTAAGTGTGAATCTGTTAACGAAACTTGCTATGTTTACATGGGTGCAATCATATCTTCTGATCCTTTTTGGCTTATGGTCAGTAAGGGACTTTTGTTCTATGCTTTGGGTAGATTCATGCCATGCCTTGTCTTGCTATTATATGTTCCTGTAGCATGTTGTTAGCTTGCTCTAAACATGTCTTCCTGATGTTAATTCCTGGCATGTTGTTATTTTCACTAAGTCTGTGATGCTGATATCTTTTGCACTTTTGCCATGCTTGTTTAAACCTGCTATTGTGTGAATTAGCCATAGATCAGTGTTCATCATTTGTCAAGCATCTTGAGTAGATCACTTCCATGTGCTTTTTTTGCTATGTTGGAGTGCAGTAGCTTAGTTTCTTGTTGCATTCTAGATGGCATCGTGTTGTTAATCGCATAATGGTGCCATTCTTGTTTTGCTTGCCATTTGCAAACCGTGCATCCGATTCCGGTGATCTTTATATCGATTTCGACCGAAATCAACTCTTCTTTCTAGCGGCACACTTGGTTTGCTAAGTTAATGTCTGGTTCAATCTTTCCTTTCTGAAGCATGCATATGCATTGCATATCACATCCCGCATGTCATGCCATGTTTTGCATCATGTTGCTTGCGCATTGCACCGTGATTGATTGTTGGTCCTTTTGCTTGTGTTCTCGATTTGGGTAGAGCCGGGAGACTTGTTCGTGATCGAGGAACCTGTTGAGTACGCTTATGAGTACAAGCTTTCGTCAACTCGGAGAACTTTGTAGACAAGATGACCATACCCTCGAAATCACTTCTATCTTTGCTTGCTAGTTGTTCGTTCTATTGCTATGCCGCAATACCTACCACTTGCTATATCATGCCACCCATATTACCATGTCAAGCCTCTAACCCACATTTCCCAGCAAACCGTTGTTTGGCTATGTTACCGCTTTGCTCAGCCCCTCTTATAGCTTTGCTAGTTGCAGGTGGAGATGAAGTTTGTTCCATGTTGGAACATGGATATTGTTGGGATATCATTATTATATATTGTTTAATTTAATGCACCTATATACTTGGTAAAGGGTGGAAGTCTCGGCCTTATGCCTGGTGTTTTGTTCCACTCTTGCCGCCTTAGTACCGGTGTTATGTTCCTTGATTTTGCGTTCCTTACGCGGTTGGGTGTTATGGGAACCCCATGACAGTTCTCCTTGAATAAAACTCCTCCAGCAAGGCCCAACCTTGGATTTACCATTTGCCTACCTACCACCATATACCTTCCCTTGGGTTCTGTAGACTCAAGGGTCATCTTTATTTTAAACCCCCCCAGGCCAATGCTCCTCTGAGTGTTGGTCTGAACCGAGCTGCCTGCGGGGCCACCTCGGGGAAACTTAAGGTTTGGTTTTACTCGTAGCTAGTCTCATCCAGTGTTGCCCTGAGAACGAGATACGTGCGACTCCTATCAGGATTTGTCGGCACATCAGGTGGCTTTGCTGGTCTTATTTTACCATTGTCGAAATGTCTTGTAACCGGGATTCCGAGACTGACCGGGTCTTCCCGGGAGAAGGAATATCCTTCGTTGACCGTGAGAGCTTGTGATGGGCTAAGTTGGGACACCCCTGCAGGGTTTTGAACGTTCGAAAGCCGTGCCCGCATTTATGGGCAGATGGGAATTTGTTAATGTCCGATTGTGGAGAACTTGAAACTTAACTTAATTAAAATGAATCAACCGCGTGTGTACCCGTGATGGTATCTTTTTGGAGGAGTTCGGGAAGAGAACATGGTCTCGTGTTATGCTTGAACGTAAGTAGCCTCAGTATCACTTCTTGATCACTTTTAGCTTCTCCACTGTGCTTTGCTTCTCTTCTCGCTCTCATTTGCGTAAGTTAGCCACCATATATGCTAGTGCTTGTTGAAGCTCCACCTCACTACCCCCTTTTCCTACCTTTAAGCTTAAATAGTCTTGATCGCGAGGGTGTGAGATTGCTGAGTCCCCGTGACTCACAGATACTTCCACACAGATGCAGGTGCCGTTGATGCCAGTGCAGGGGACGCTGAAAGGATCGATATGGTTGACTAGAGGGTGGGGGGTGAATAGGCAACTAACAATTTTTATCTTTTCTTTACCAAATTAAAGTTTGCATCAAAGTAGGTTGTCTAGATGTGCAACTCGGTGAGTAACCTATATGATGCAACAACAACAAGCACACAAGCAAGCAAGAGAAGTAACACTAAAAGGCTTGCATAAGTAAAGGTAAGAGATAACCAAGAGTGGACCCAGTGAAGACGAGGATGTGTTACCGAAGTTCCTTCCTTTTGAGGGGAATTACATCTCCGTTAGAGCGGTGTGGAGGCACAATGCTCCCCAAGAAGCCACTAGGGCCACCGTATTCTCCTCACGCCCTGACACAATGCGAGATGCCATGATTCCACTATTGGTGCCCTTGGAGGCGGCGACCGGACCTTTACAAACAAGGTTGGGGCAATCTCCACAACTTAATCGGAGGCTCCCAACAACACCACGAAGCTTCACCACAATGGAATATGGCTCCGCGGTGACCTCAACCGTCTAGGGTCCTCAAACACCCAAGAGTAACAAGATCCGCAAGGGATTAGTGGGGGGAATCGAATTTCTCTTGGTGGAAGTGTAGATCAAGGCCTTCTCAACCAATCCCTACAAAATCAACAAGTTTGATTGGCTAGGGAGAGAGATCGGGTGAAAATGGAGCTTGGAGCAACAATGGAGCTTAGGGTTGGAAGAGGTAGTCAACTCGGAGAAGAAGATACCCCTTATATAGTGGAGAGAGAAATCCAACCGTTATCCACTTAACCAGCCCGCGATAAGCGGTACTACCGCGCCTGCCAAGCGGTACTACCACAAGGCCTTACAGTACTACCGCACAACCTTGCCGTACTACCGCAAGGTAGGGTTGGGCCAGCCTGGGAAGGCCGTGGACAGATAAACGTCCGTGGCTAGTACCGCTGAAAACAAAATAGTGCAAAAAGTCCGACACGATACTACCGCTGAAGGTACGCGGTACTACTGTGCGGGGAGCGGATGTAAAAAATTACATCCGCTCCTACTTCCGCTACTCTTTCTGTGCCGGACCAGGGCTCACCGTACTACGGCTCCCAAGGAGCGGTACTACCGTGACCACTTGCGGTACTACCACAAAGGCATGCGGTACTACCACAGGGGCCTGCGGTTCTACCGCTCCGAAGAGCAGTACTACCGCTAGCCTCAGAACAACAACAGAAGGGAAGACTTCTTTTTTGCGCAGACAAGAAGAAACGAAAGATGCTCCAAGGTGCTAAAGGAAAGGCGGTGCCAAGAGGAGTAAACGTGTATGTGACGATTCCACCCAAACCTTTCCAAAGCGGACCCCCTCTTAATAGTACGGCTTTCCTATGACTCAAATACACCTAAAAAGGAACATAGAAAACCGCCGTCTTCAATAATCTTCGAGGGGCTCCTAATCGTCTTGTGCCTAGTTATGAATTATCTGAAATACTCGAGACACACGATTAGTCTGCAAATGCATTGTCATCAATCACCAAAACACCTTAGGGATAAGTATGCCCTTACAATCTCCCCCTTTTTGGTGGATTGATGACAATACGGGATTTGCACAAGGGAGAAAGAATAGAACATGAGCAACCCATACATCTCTAAAATATAGACGAGCTCCCCCTAGATGTGTGCTAGTTAGATGAGTGCTTTGGACTGCACGGCACACATACTAGGATCAACACTCCCCCTATATTTTGTAGACATGGCATAACTTGCAATAATAATGCTAACACTAAGCATGATAGTATATAAGAGCATGAACTAAGTAGCACAATATCATAAGCTCGCGATAGATAGAGTGCATATGTCTTACACCATATGATAGAGAAGTCTCACACGCTCAAATAAACTCAAACCAAACCAAAGCAAACACGGTTCAACAAACCAAACACAAGTGAAGCAAACACGACATGGCAAATCCCTACACTCTCTCCCCCTTTGGCATCGAGACGCCAAAAAGGCAGAGAGGACACCTACAACACAAGTGGTGGCTCAAGAGGAGTAGTCACTCGCACGCTCCTCGTCAGACTTGGCCGCGGGAATGTGCTCCTCCTCAGAATCAGTCCACCTGTAGCCTTGTTTTGCCATCCACTCAGCCTCTGGAGTGATGTGCTCCTCAGAGCCGCCAGAAACATCCTCTCCAAACACCCTCATGATCTTCTTGTCGCGGCGGCGACTCTCCTTTGAGGCCACGTGAGTCCGATACCGCCCCTTGGCCTGCATGTAGAACAAGGCCTTCATCTTGGCCTTCAGCTTCTTCGCCCATGAGGGCTCAGTGGAGGGAGGTGCATATCCTGCAGAGCTGTCCTCAGCCGCACTCTCCTCCTCAATCTCCTCCTCATTAGCTGCCATCTTAGCAGCCTCAGCCTCAACACGAGTAGTAGTGTTAGCCCACTAGGGCTTGATGCGGAGTCTGATGGAGTCATGACGGATCCAGTCAAGGGCCAGAAACTCCTCCGTGGGATAGATCTTCTCCCAAGTCTTCGATATCAGGAGGAACAAGTAAGGACCATAGATGGGTACCTTGCGGGTGAATACCGTGAACCAAAGCTCACACCACATGATATGTGAGACATCAAGTGGTTGAGTCTGAGAAACTCGGGTCTCCTCACAAATGAGCAACATGTCCACAAGATAGGCATGCACCTTGTCCTTGTCCCCAATGCGAGGAAAGAGGGAGTGGCGGAAGACCCGGTGCATGATGTCAAGGAACGGGTTGAGAACCCACATCGACTTGCCACTGGCTAGTTTCTTCTCAACATAGAACAACATAAGCTTGTCCTTGTTAGCTGACTCGGCGTTGGCATGAGGGCGAACACCAACCGGTGTGTGGAGCCCCTCATCTGACACTCTGAGCAAATCCATGAACTCCTTCCAAGTAGCAGTCAACTGGCATCCATTGGTCATCCAGGTAATCCTCCGATCCTCCCCAGAGTGGAAGTGGACCGAGGCAAAGAATTGGGCCACCAGCTCGGGGTCATAATCCAGATGAAAAGAGATCACATCCTCAATGGCAAACTGCTCAATAAGGTCCATGGCCTCACCAAAGTAGTGACGATGCTTCTCCTCCCTCATGTGATGCATGTCAATCCAGTGCACATCCACATACCGATTCTTCTTGGCCTTGATCACATCCAAGTAAATGAGATTCTGCTACTTGGTCCAAAACAATTCATTCCCTCTGAAGTTTGCGCACGGATGCGCATAGGGGTTGATCTTCCTGAGAGGGACAAACTCAGCAAGGGGAATCTCATCCATGTACCTTGTTGGTTCCTTGACCTTGCTAGCAGTGGTCTTGACATTGCTCTTGGGGGCATTGGAGCCCTCAGGAACATCCTCTTGGTTGCGCAGACGCTTGGAACCCGTGTCTCGGCTTGGATTGGAACGACGAGCAGGGACACCGGAGCCACCACCTGAGACACACACACAAAGCACAAAAACACACGAGAAGCGAGACGGGTCAAAACAAAGACCACAACAAAACACAAGAAACCGTAGAAAATGCATATGATAAGTGCCATGAGGAAGATTTGACAGCAGCGGTAGTACGGCCTGGTCGCGCGGTACTAAAAAATTAGTGCCGCTCCTAGTCGCGGTAGTACCGCACGATGGCACGGTAGTACCGGGGCTCGGAGCGGCAGTAGAGCCTTAGTACCGCTGCCCGTGCGGTAGTACCGCGCCTGAGGAGCGGTAGTACCGTACGAGCGGTAGTACCGCACCTGCTAGGCGGTAGTACCGCACGGAATCAGATCCGAACAGATGAATCTGAGAACAACCGTGACAACGAGGTGGTACTACGGTTGATCAGATCTACCACAGGACAACATATCAAGTACACTTTCTACGCATCACTACTCTCCTACATCCTACTCTTGCAAAGATTTGGCCTACAATCTCAAGAATCAACATGCATCTCCCCAAAACCAAGACGCGAAAGCACGAACAAAAAGAGAGGGATTTGCGGAGAGACCTTGATCCATGGCAAGAGGAAGTGGTGGGGAGCGATCCCACCGGTTGGAATATGAGGAGAGCAGCCGGGGATGGAGATCTGGCGAGGCTCTCCGGTGCCATTCTTGAGCAGGAGAGAGAGAGGCAGTGGGGAGAGAGATAGACGAATGGGTATGGGGGAGTTGGAACCCCCCTGCCCGAGTCTTATCCCCACGCGCCCTCGGCAGCGCGGTAGTACCGCATATCATCGCAGTAGTACCGCTCCCCCAGGCGCCAGTAAAAAATTAGTGTCGTGCTGGGTGCAGAAGTACTGCGCACTCCACAAGCGGTAGTACCATGGAAGGCCGCGATAGTACCGTGAGCTCAAAATGATGCAAGAACAAAGAAAATAAAAAGGGGGCTATGCGAGAAAAAGAACGACAAAGCGAACGAGACACCGCACGAACACGCTCAGCACGGAGAAAGAAAGAAAGAGACAACAAGGACCAACCATGAGAACCTCTCCAAGGAGAGGGTCGTGGCCGGAGCCACCTATGTTTGAGTCAATTGGTATGGCACCGCGAAGAATTATCCTTGGGCCCATGACCAAAACTCGTCTTTGAAGCACAAGTGCCATCAAAATGGCTAATGTGAAAGAGTTGATCAATTTATGCATAATGGGGGGGGGGGAGGGAGAGTTCATTGAGATAACAACACTCCCCCTATGTCCATGCCTACACCTAAACAAGATAACAAGTTGAGTATGGTGGGGTGTGCTCGGGTTGAAGCAACATTGTTCAAATCAATGATATTTAGCTCATGCCTTAACTCGCGAAATCTTGCTTCATCCAAGGGCTTTGTGAAGATGTCTGCAAGGTTATCAAGAGTGTTGACATAGTTGAGCTCGATCTCTCATCGCCTAATATGATCCCGGATGAAGTGATACCGGATCTCAATATGCTGCGTCTTGAAGTGTTGCACCGGGTTGAGAGAAATCTTGATAGCACTTTCATTGTCACACCAAAGAGGCACTTTGTCACAAATGACACCGTAATCCTTTAAAGTTTGCCTCATCCATAAGAGTTGTGCACAACAACTACCGACTGCCACATACTCTTCTTCGGTGGACGAGAGAGACACACAACTTTGTTTCTTGGAAGACCAACTCACCAAAGAGCACCCGAGAAATTGGCACCCTCTGGAAGTGGACTTCCTATCCACTTTGTCTCCCACCCAATCCGAGTCCGAATAACCTACAAGCTTGAAGTTTTCTCCTCTTGGGTACCATAAGCCAAAGTTTGGGGTATGAGCCAAATATCGAAAGATTCACTTGACCGCCACAAAGTAACTTTCCTTAGGTGCGGCTTGAAACCATGCACAAATTCCCACACTCAACATGGTATCCGGTCTAGACGCACAAAGGTAAAGCAAGGAGCCAATCATGGAGCGATATACCTTCTGATCCACCGCTTTACCATTGGGATCAATGTCAAGTTGGCACTTGGTGGGCATGGGAGTGGAAGCCGGCTTGACATCACTTAGCTTGAATCTCTTGAGCATGTCTTGAGTGTATTTGGCTTGGTTGATGAAGGTTGCTTCTATCCTTTGCTTCACTTCGAACCCGAGAAAGAACTTCAACTCTCCCATGGAAGACATCTCAAACTTTGAGGTCATCAGAGAGGCAAATTCCTCATTGAAAGCTTTGTTAGGGGAACCAAAGATAATATCATCCACATATAATTGGCACACAAACAACTCCCCTTTGACCTTCTTAGTAAAAAGAGTGGGGTCAATTAGCCCAACTTCAAAACCACGGTCTTGTAACAACTTGGTAAGGTGGTCATACCACGCACGTGGGGCTTGTTTAAGGCCATAGAGTGCCTTATCGAGTTGATACACGTGATCGGGAAAGTAGGGATCCTCGAACTCGGGGGGTTGCTTGACATAAACCAATTCATTAATAGGACCATTAAGAAAAGCATTCTTCACATCCATTTGTTGTAACTTAAAGTTATGATGAGAAGCATATGCAATTAACATGCGAATGGATTCAAGACAAGCAACGGGAGCAAAGGTTTCACCGTAGTCGATACCCTCGACTTGGGAGTAGCCTTGTGCTACCAAGCGAGCCTTGTTGCGAATGATAATCCCATGAGCATATTGCTTGTTCTTGAATATCCACTTGGTTCCAATGACATTGTGCTTCCCCATAGGCCTTGGCACCAATCTCCACACTTTGTTGCGCTCGAAGTTATTGAGTTCTTCATGCATGGCATTGAGCCAATCCAAATCTTCGAGCGCCTCATAGACCTTTCGGGGTTCAACACACAAGACAAACGCGTGATGTTCACAATAGTTGGCTAATTGTCTATGAGTGCTTACCCCTTCCTTAAGCTTCCAAGCACATTTGTCAGAGATGATCCTTGGTGGAGAGCTTGGAAGCAACCTTGGCGGCACGACGCTTCAATTCCTCCTCGGGGGTGAGACGAGGAGTGATCACTTGATCATCTTGAGCGTCGTCTTGAGCTTGTTCTTGATCTCGTCGAAGCTATTAATCTTGAACTTGCTCGGAGGAGGGAACTTGACCTTCGGCATCACTTGATGTTACAACACCATCTTGAGATTGACCTTGCCCTTTGTCTTGTTCTTGAGGTTGAGGGCCCTCACTTTGTTCTTCGGAAGCGTGTGGGTCTTGGGTTGATGAAGGTTCCACTTGAGTGGAACATTGTCCTTCTCCTTCGGCCACAAGGGGTTCCTCAATGGGTAGGATATGACCAACACCCATTCTTCTTATGGCTTGGGGAGGAATTTCATCACCTACATCACAAGTACCACGTTGCTCCACTTGGGATCCGTTATTCTCATCAAACTCCACGTTACACGTTTACTCAATAAGTCCCGTGGACTTATTGAGAACACGGTAAGAATGAGAGTTTGTAGCATAACCAACAAATATGCCCTCATAAGCTCTAGCCTCAAATTTAGACAAACGGACACCTTTCTTGAGAATGAAACACTTACACCCAAACACCCGGAAGTACTTGAGATTGGGCTTGTTACCGATGAGTATCTCATATGGAGTCTTGTTCAAGCCTTTGCGGAGGTAGAGCCGATTAGATGCATGACACGCGGTGTTGATGGCTTCGGCCGAAAAGTTGTAGGGAGACTTGAGCTCCGCCATCATGGTTCTTGCCGCATCCATCAATGTTTGGTTCTTCCTCTCCGCTACACCATTTTGTTGAGGGCTATAAGGTGCGGAATATTGATGCTTGATTCCCTCATCACTCAAAAACTCATCCAAGGTGTAGTTCTTGAACTCAGAGCAGTTGTCACTTCTTGTAGTCAAGATCTTTGCATTGTGTTGTCGTTGGGCTTCATTTGCAAAGTCGATGACGGTTTGTTGGGTCTCGCTCTTCCTCTTGAAGAAATATACCCAAGTGTATCTTGAATAGTCATCCACAATCACCAAACAATACTTTCTGCCCCCAAGACTATCAAAGGATGGAGGTCCAAAGAGATCCAAATGAAGGAGCTCCAAAGGCCTCTTCGAGTAGATGATAGTCGTGGGAGGGTGAGCCTTCTCATGTAGCTTTCCTTCGATGCAAGCACTGCAAGCACGATCTTTGGCAAAACTAACATTTGTTAGTCCACGGACATGGTCCCCCTTGAGAAGACTTTGCAAAGATCTCATATTGAAGTGGGCTAGACGGCGATGCCAAAGCCATCCCACGTCAACTTTAGCCATTAGGCATGTCGCGGTCTTAGTGGGTCGCTCCGAAAAGTTAATCACATAGAGACCATTCTCTACATGCCCAACAAAGGCTACTTTAAGAGTCTTGCTCCACAAGAGGGCCACGGTATCAATATCAAAGAAAGTGGCAAAGCCCATGAGTGCTAGTTGACGAACGGAAAGAAAATTGTATGCAAGGGACTCAACAAGCATGCCCTTCTTGTTCGTAAGATCATGAGAAATGACAACTTTGTCGAGTCCCAATACCTTAGAAGATGAGGCATCACCCCACTAGACGTTGGTGGGCATGGATGTAATTTTTTGCACGTCCACCACCAAGTCCTTGCTTCCGGTCATATGATTAGTAGCTCCACTATCGAGCAACCATGATCCCCCACCGAAAGCAAACACCTACAAGAGATTAATGCTTGGTTTTAGGTACCCATTTTGTAATGGGTCCTTTGATGTTAGTAACAAGGGTCTTAGGAACCCAAATAGACCATTCAATGTACTCATAAGGAGAACCAAGAAATTTGGCATAAACATGCCCATCTCTAGCACGGCACAATACATAAGAAGGGTTAAAGTCGCCGGCTTTGTTGGGAGTGGAAGCATTGCCCTTCTTGGCGTCACTACCCCTCACGGAGTTCTTCTCATTCTCCTTAGTAGCACCCTCTCCCTCCTTCACAAAGGTTTGCTTGAGAGGAGGAGGTCGTTTTCCCTTGTCATTCTTCTTCTTGTTCTTGGACTTGGGCACATACCCAATCCCTTCCTTGGCCACAACTCCCTTTTGGTTGGTCAAAAGGTCATTGAGGTTCTTCTCGCCTTGTATGCAAGATACAAGACCTTTCTCAAGTTGAACTTTTAGCTTAGTGTTCTCCTCAAGAAGATGCACATGCTCACAACATGGGTTAGCAGCATTTGCATTATCAATTAACATCATACGAGGAAAAGTGGCTTTTTCCTTGGTTATCTTTACTTGAAGTTGATCATGAGACTCTTTGAGGCTAGCATGAGCACCCTTCAAGACCTTGTGAGCCTTGTCAAGTAGATCAAACTCCTCTTTGAGTCTAGCAAGATCAACCCCAAGCTTGGCCTTCTCGGAGTTTAGCACACGAGAGATAACGAGAGCATGATCAAAATATTTCTTTAACTTAGCGTGATCAACGTTGTGTGACTCCTCAAGAGCCAAACAAAGACCACGCTCTTCCTCAAGAGCATTGGAAATATCTGAAATCTCATCGGCATAGTCACGACTATGCCCCTCCATCTTGGAGATAGTATCTTCATGAGCCTCGATCATGTCATTGGCTACACCAAGTTGTTCCAAGAGAGCATCAAAATGCTTCTTGGACTTACCCTTGAGTTTACCCATAAAGGCCTCAAACTCATTTTTCTCCACATTAGATCCCTCACATTCATCAATGCAATCCGTCATGAAAGGATTATTAATGATGGTAGTTTTGATGTTGGGGGTTACCTTGTTGGTGGCTTTAGCCATAAGGCACTTGGTGGTGATGTTTTCATTGGGTGCGAAGAGAGACACTCGTGTAGTTTCTGCAATGGCAACGGAGGCCATGGCAACCGAATCACCATCATCATCATCATCATCATCATCCTCATGGTACTCTTCTCGAACCACCAATGCCTTGTGAGGTCTCTTCTTGGTGAAGTTGCTCTTGTTAGGGAAATACTTGGCTTTGTCCTTTTGGATGAGCTTGCCACCATTGTCTTCCCTCTTCTCATACGGGCATTCCACAACAAAATGGCTCACATTGCCACAGTTGTAGGAAGTCCTCACACGTTGCTTGCTCTTCGTGCCACTTGAGTTGTTCTTGTTGAAGTTCGGCCTTGAGATCTTCTTGCTCCAAAATTCCCTTGAAGCAAGTGACATGTGTTCATGATAGGCATACTTTGTATCTTCGGGGTTGCTTTCCTCTTCTTCCTCTTCTTCTTCTTCAACACAAACCTTGGCCTTCAATGCAAGGTTGGGCTTCTTTGCCCTTTGAGAGCGAAGCACCGCATTGTTGGTGGTCTTGTCCAAGATGTTCATAGCCACAAACTCATCCAACACTTCACTTGAGGTCAAAGTGTGGAAGTCCGGCCTTTGACGAATGACGGAGGACACGGCCTTGTGGTAAGGCATCATTGCCTTGAGGAATTTGCGTTTGATCCCATTTTCATCCATGTCCTTGCTCCCATGATCTCGGAGTGAGACCGTGAGTTTGGTTGCTCTCCGATAAAGCTCACGAGGTTGTTCATCTTATTTCATTGCAAACTCATCGGCTTCATCTTGCACTACTTCATAGTTGGAGCGTTGAATGCTTGCGCTTCCCCGGTAGAGAGAGGCAACACAAAGCCATGCATCTTTGGCCAAGGCAAAGGGCCGAAGATGTGGTAAATCTTCGGGTGGAATTGCATCTTGGGTGATGAAGAGAGCATTCTCATTGAATTGATCATCCGCGGCTTCTCGTGGAGTGAAGTTGCTTGGGTCATGCGGATAGAAACCTTATTCAATGATTCTCCAAAGATTAGTATTCACATGATTTAAATGGCGCTTAAAGCGATAAAACCAAGAATCAAAGTCCTCATTTTTGACAATCTTAGGGGGAGGACCGCCATGATTCAAATGAGTGGAAGGAATCGGTCCACCATAAACAAGTGGTGGTTCCACATGGGCAAAGATGTCGGTGCCATTTTTACCACTAGAAGAAGGAGCCTTTTCACTACTAGCTTCCCCCTTGTCGGAGTTAGCATCCATCACCTTGTCAGTGGGATCACCCACTTTCAATCGTGCGGTGGATAGTTTAAGCCCTTCAATGAATTTAGTAAACTTGCTTTCAACCTCGGTCGTCATTGAGGTTTTCAATGTCTCCAAGGCTACATTGAATTCCTCACGGGAGACCGAGGTTCCCCCATCTCCCATAGACAAGATTGGATTCACACCGGAGTGCTCCTCCACACCGTCTATGGTGTCAACCATACTCTTCGGATGGAAAAGTCCTTAGTAAAGAGACGAGGCTCTAATACCAATTGAAAGGATCGATATGGTTGACTAGAGGGGGGGTGAATAGGCAACTGACAATTTTTATCTTTTCTTTACCAAATTAAAGTTTGCATCAAAGTAGGTTGTCTAGATGTGCAACTAGGTGAGCAACCTATATTATGCAACAACAACAAGCACAGAAGCAAGCAAGAGAAGTAACACTAAAAGGCTTGCATAAGTAAAGGTAAGAGATAACCAAGAGTGGACCCGGTGAAGATGAGGATGTGTTACCGAAGTTCCTTCCTTTTGAGGGGAAGTACGTCTCCGTTAGAGCGGCGTGGAGGAACAATGCTCCCCAAGAAGCCACTAGGGCCACCGTATTCTCCTCATGCCCTCGCACAATGTGAGATGTCGTGATTCCACTATTGGTGCCCTTGGAGGCAGTGACGGACCTTTACAAACAAGGTTGGGGCAATCTCCACAACTTAACCGGAGTCTCCCAACAACACCATGAAGCTTCACCACAATGGAATATGGCTCCGCGGTGACCTCAACCATCTAGGGTGCTCAAACACCCAAGAGTAACAAGATCCGCAAGGGATTAATGGGGGGAATCGAATTTCTCTTGGTGGAAGTGTAGATCGAGGCCTTCTCAACCAATCCCTAGAAAATCAACAAGTTGGATTGGCTAGGGAGAGAGATCGGGCGAAAATGGAGCTTGGAGCAACAATGGAGCTTAGGGTTGGAAGAGGTAGTCAACTCGGAGAAGAAGATACCCCTTATATAGTGGAGAGAGAAATCCAACCGTTATCCACTTAACCAGCCCGCGATAAGCGGTACTACCGCGCCTGCCAAGCGGTACTACCGCAAGGCCTTACGGTACTACCGCACAACCTTGCGGTACTACTTCAAGGCAGGGTTGGGCCATCCTGGGAAGGCCGTGGACAGATAAACATCCGTGGCTAGTACCACTGAAAACAAAATAGTGCAAAAAGTCCCACGGTACTACCGCTGAAGGTACGCGATACTACCGCGCGGGGAGCGGATGTAAAAAATTACATCCGCTCCTACTTCCGCTACTCCTGCTGTGCCGGACCAGGGCTCATGGTACTACGACTCCCAAGGAGCGGTACTACCGTGACCACCTGCGGTACTACCGCAAAGGCATGCGGTACTACCGCAGGGGCCTGCGGTACTACCGCTCCGAAGAGCAGTACTACCACAAGCCTCAGAACAACAACAGAAGGGAAGACTTCTTTTTGCACAGACAAGAAGAAACGAAAGATGCTCCAAGGTGCTAAAGGAAATGTGGTGCAAACAGGAGTAAACATGTACGTGACGATTCCACCCAAACCTTTCCAAAGCGGACCCCCTCTTAATAGTACGGCTTTCCTATGACTCAAATACACCGAAAAAGGAACTTAGAAAACCGCCGTCTTCAATAATCTTCGAGGGGCTCCTAACCGTCTCGTGCCTAGTCATGGATTATCTGAAATACTCGAGACACACGATTAGTCCGCAAATGCATTGTCATCAATAACCAAAACACCTTAGGGACAAGTATGCCCTTACAGACGCTACTGAACTCAAGTGGGAGTTCGACGAGGATTCGAGTCGTTACTATGTGTCTTTTCTGGATGATCTGTAAAGGAGCCCAGTTGGGGCGATCGGGGATCTATCATTTGGGGTTGTCCTTTATTTATGTTGGTTCCGTAGTCAGACCTTGATTGTATTCTGGATGATGTATGCTATATTTATGTATTGTTTGAAGTGGTGATTGTAAGCCAACTCTTTATCTCTTTCTTATTCAGTACATGGGATGTGTAAAGATTACCCCTCTTGCGACATGCCTACTATGCGGTTATGCCTCTAAGTCGTGCTCCGACACGTGGGAGATATAGCCGCATCGTGGGTGTTGCAAGTTGGTAATCAGAGCCTTCCCCGACTTAGGATCCCCCTGCTTGATCGAATCGCTGACGTTGTTGAGTCTAGAAAAATGTTTTTGTCAGGGTATGGGGTCCCGACAAACCCTTAAGGTTCGAACACTGGGGTGCGCGTGAAGTCTGTCCCTCCAACCTATCTACGCCCTAGCTCGTTAGGATCTCGCGGACGAACTCAACGAACTCACAACACAGAAGGGTACGGGGTTTATGCTGGTTTGGGCCACCTTTGTGGTGTAATACCCTACTCCAGTGTGGTGGTGGTGGATTGCCTCTTGGGCTGATGATGAACAATACAAAGGAAGAACGACCTCCCGAGGTTGAGGCGTTCTTGTGCTCGACGAGCTTGTGTGTTTGGGGGTGGTCTCTCTCAAGCTCCGATCCAATCGTCCCCTCCACTGTGGTGGCTAGTCTTATTTATAGAGGCCCTGGTCCTCTTCCCAAATATCGAGCGGGAAGGGAGCCAACAATGGCGGGCTAATTTGAAGGGGGAGAACTAGTACAAGCTATCCTGACAAAAGTAGTCTTCGCCTGCACAAAGTTCTGGTGGTGATGTTGTTCTGGGCTCCACGGTGACCTCCGTCTTGCAGTCCATGGTTTTGGTCTTGTTGCACTGAAATGGCAACCTTTGCCTGAGGCCTCAGTACTCCATGTCTATGCTTGCCCCCTTTGCACCAAAGAGGAAACAAGGACGATGTGCGCGCTGGCGCCCGCCTGGTGTCGATCGTCACGGCTCACGTCACGAGAACCTCGTGAGGTTTGCCTCGCCTTGATATCTCCGCTCCTCGTGAGCTTTCCTAGCTAGGCCACTCCAGAGGAGGTCTTGCATCGTCCGCCTCGCGAGGCTTGGACCCTCGCGAGGGTCTTGGGTGCTTTGTTGGTGAGGATGGTCCGTACGACCTGCTGGCTCAGTCACGCCGCGGGCCACAGGTAGGCAAGTTTGGGGACCCCCGTTCCCAGAACGCCGACAGTAGCCCCCGGGCCCAAGGTGCGCTCGGGCTTGGCTTCACGGCGAAGCCAAGGGTCAAGCCTGAAGCGCCGCGGGCCCCCAAAGCCTGCAGCCTCGGCTGACGCGTGGCGGTTGATTGGACGTGGGCGTCTCCTCTTTCCGACGCTGCCTTTGAATCTGCCCGGCTATGCGACCCCACTTCTTGCATAGTTATTCTTCCATCTCCGTGCCTGCCTCTTCCAATCTTCCAATCTCCCTGCTTCCTCGTCGCCTTGCTCCGCCTCCTCAATCCGACCAGCGCTCCGCTCACTTCACCGTCATGGCGCCGAAGCAAGCCGACAAGGGGAAGAAACCTCTGTCCTTGCCAACTGCGCCCCTACCCTTCGAGCCGGCGCTCAGCCGGCCTCGGGTGCTCAACGACGAGGCCATGGGAAAGGTGTGCCCCATGCTTGCCTCCAGCTTCAACGAGTGGGGAGAGACGCCGGCCTAGCCTGCGTCTCGCTCTAGCATGGTCGGGCAGTCACCAAGATCCCAATCTTCATTGATGCCCTCTGGGCTGGCCTGCTTCCTCCCTTCTCCGCCTTCTTCAACGCGGTGCTTGAGCACTACCAGATCCATATGCTTCATCTCGACCCCCAATCTGTGACCCTTCTTGTCGTCTTCGCCTTCCTGTGTGAGGCCATGGTGGGCATCACCCCCTCCATGGCGCTCCTCCGCCACTTCTTCTCGCTACATCTCATCGGGGCCCGGTAGAGCTCAGGGTGTGTGGGATTTTAGGCCGTGGCGGCGACGGCAGGCATGGGGATTGACTTCGAGCTTCCTTCATCCGCGAGCGAATTCCACACGCGATGGGTGTTTGTTGATGCCAGCGTGCTCAACCCTATGCTCCAAGCTCCGGTGGGGCCTGCCATTCCAAACTCTGGCTGGGGCCACCAGAGGCTCATGAGCCCCTGCCTTGCCCTAGCCTGGGCCAGGTTGCGGTGGTTGAAGGACCTTGGTGTGACTGCGCCCATGGTGGTGAGGGAGTTCGTCAGGCGTCGAGTTGCCTCGCTTCAGCACCATTCTCGCCCGATGTGGGACTTGCTCAGCAGTCAGGACAACATGAGGTTTCAGGAGGAGGGGCTTCCTCTTGCTGCGTGGCAAACTGTGCTCATGGTGCTATCCGGTGTCCCTCTGCCAAACGAGATGCCTAGGAAGAGCTGCATGTTGTATAGCAGCGAGAACAAGGTTACCTTTGTCGCCACCATGCCTTCCTTTGATGAGTGGGGGTTGCGCCCAATTGGCTTGGAGGGACCCCTCGAGAATCCCGTCATCATGGTCCCATTCTTCGCCGCCGGTGACGGGCTCGCCCTAGGTGATGGTGCGGGGGAGCGAGCTGGAACGGGGGTCGGCTGCTCAGGTGCTGAGGAGCACGCGCCGAGCAGTGATCCAGGGGTGTCGTCCTCGGGAGCTTGCGAGGCCTCTCCTGAGGCGCCAGTCGCTGATGAGGTGCGGCATGCGGCTCCCGAGGTCGAGGCTTCAGGGGCCTCGGGAGGTCGCAGCGATAGAGAGTCGGGCCGTTTGCCGCAGCCGGGCTCCCCTGAAGCCATTCCTCTTGGTTCTTCTTCGGCTCTGCCGTGCTCCGGCCATCACGTCCAGCGCTTCGGCTGCCTTTGCATCGACTTCGAGGAGCTCCGCAAGAGGAAGGGATCCCCTAGCGGTGGCAGCGTCTTCGGACCATTGAAACGACAGAAGTACACCGCCATCGAGTAAGTACCTCTCCTTGGTGATCTTCTATGTGTCGCCTTCCCTTCCTGATGACTACCCCCTCAGGTCCCCTTCCGATAAGGCCGCGAAAGCTCCGGAGAAGCAGCTCTCTCTCGTCCCATCGTACTCGCGAAGCTCCAGTGCTTCTGGCTCAGATACTGCCCGCGCGTGGGGTCAGCCTCGGGAGCTGGTCTGTCATCAAGGCACCTCGAGCTTGTGCCTTCGTTGTCCTTTCTACGCGGCCTTGCTCGGAGCGCAGCAGGCGTGCCAATGGCTCCTCCCTTCTTCACAGTTGGTAGGTGGCTAGCCTCGATGCTGGAGCTTCCTTCAAGTGGCGGGCCTTGCTCGGTCCGGGCCCCTCGCGAGGATCAGCTGGTGCCTGGGGCAGCGCCAGCCCCCAGCCCCAAACCAGGAGATGGCGCGTCACTTGATGCTCCACCCGTAGCCCCCGAGGCGGAGGACGAGATGGGGCGAGTGTTCGAGCTCGAGCGCAGGCGCGGCGTGGTCCGCCATGAGCTCTTCCAGGAGGCGATGGGTGCGATGAACCGCCTTGGTGAAGAGCTTGCTGGCGTCGACTCGCGTCTTGAGGCTGAAGGTCTTCGGTTGGTGGACGAGTGGCGCAAGCTGCAAGTGGCCATCAACCTTGGCCGTTATCATCGCGACCTCGAGAACGCGAAGGTTGAGGCGTCCCTCAAGATTTCCAATGAGGCCCGCTCACGAGCTTTGGAGGAAGCTCATGAGGCCGATCGCCGCTGCGAGGCTGCGGAGGAGCGCGCGTGGGAGCTCCAGGCTTGGAGCGCGTGGGAGCTCCAGCAAGTCGAGGCGCACGGGGCCACCCTTGTGTTGATGAGGGGGACGCCTGCGGAAGAAGAGGAGATCCGGCGGCGCGAGGAGGCGCTGGCCCTGGAGGCCATGGAGCGCAGCCTCGAGCTCGAGTGGCTGGAGACGAGGGAGCGTCAAGTCGCTCAAGCTGAAGATGCTGTCGGGGTCCGCGAGGCCGGAGTCGAAGAAGAGATCAACCGTCGGGTAGCCGTGGTTCACGATGATATGGAAGGCAGATATGGCTTGAGGCTGGAGCTCGCCGGACAGGAGGGCGTGGGCAGGGCCGCCGCCCTCAGGCCCAGGTTGGACGAGGCTGAGAGGCATGCTGAGGCCACAACTGCCGCCCTGGTTATGGCGCAGGCGGACCTAGCCTCCGCCCGCGCCGAGCTGCTTTCCCTCCGGAAGCGAATTGACGATGTCGAGCCCGTCGCTCGGCAAAACAGAGAAGAAGTGCTCCAATGCCGAACGCTGGAGCGTGAGCATGCCCCTATGCTTCAAGACCTTCGGAACAAGGCCAATGCCGCCCTAGGCTATATCTACGACAAGAACGCCCCGACCCCTCACTCGAGTGACTACGCCAGCCACCTGACCTTCTTCACCGAGGTGGTGACGCGCCTGGAGGCTCAATCTACCAGAGCTCGGCAGCTTGTGGAGGAGAGGGGTCGTGGCCTGCTTCAGCGCGCCTTCTCCCGTGTCTTCAGCCACCTCCTGAACGTCGACCCCAACTTCGACTTTGATGCCTCCATTGCTCCTGTGCCCATTGCCGTCCGGGGCGACTTGGCGCGTTGGGTAGAGGATCATGTCGACGCGTTGGTCAGGGCCTTCACCTCGGAGAACGATGGGGTGGTGGTCATTGCAAACGAAGGTGATGTGGTCAATGACGGCGATGGGGGCGTCGCCGACGGCGGTGATGATTCCGACGAAGGTGATGATGATGCAAGCGACGCGCCTGGACGACGCAGCGAGCGATATCTCCGGCTGATCCCATATTCTCCTGTTGTTTTATTCTGCACGCAAAACTCAGGCATGGCCCTTGGAAAATTTGTGAGAGCATTTTGATAGGGGGAGCCCCTCATGTAAGCAAATCGTAGTTTTCACTTTCCTATGCGATGTGGGTATGTGTCCTCGTGAGCTCATGAAGTGATACGTCTCCAACGTATCTATATTTTTTGATTACTCCATGCTATATTATCTACTGTTTTGGACTATATGGGGCTTTATTTTCCACTTTTATATTATTTTTCGGACTAACCTATTAACCGGAGGCCCAGCCTAGAATTGCTGCTTTTGCCTATTTCAGTGTTTCAGATAAACGGAATATCAAACGGAGTCCAAACAGAATAAAATCTTCGGAAACGTGATTTTCTCACCGAACGTGATCCAGGAGACTTGGACCCTACTGCAAGGGATCAAAGAGGTGGTCACGAGGATGGGGGCGCCCCCCTAGGGCACGCCCCCCTGCCTCATGGGCCCCTCGGTGCTCCACCGACATACTCCTTCCTCCTATATATACACACGTACTCTCAAACGATCAGAACAGGAGCCAAAAACCTAATTCTACCGCCGCAACTTTCTGTATCCACGAGATCCCATCTTCGGGCCTGTTCCGGAGCTCCGCTGGAAGAGGGCCGTCATCACGGAGGGCTTCTACATCATCCTAGCCCCTCCGATGAAGTGTGAGTAGTTTACTTCAGACCTTCGGGTCCATAGTTAGTAGCTAGATGGCTTCTTCTCTCTCTTTGAATCTCAATACAAAGTTCTCCCCCTCTCTCGTGGAGATCTATTCGATGTAATCTTCTTTTTGCGATGTGTTTGTTGAGACCGATGAATTGTGGGTTTATGATCAAGTCTATCTATGAATAATATTTGAATCTTCTCTGAATTCTTTTATGTATGATCGGTTATCTTTGCAAGTCTCTTCGAATTATCCGTTTGGTTTGGCCAACTAGATTGGTAGTTCTTGCCATGGGAGAAGTGCTTAGCTTTGGGTTCGATCTTGCGGTGTCCTTACCCAGTGACAGAAGGGGCAGCAAGGCACGTATTGTATCATTGCCATCGAGGATAACAAGATGGGGTTTATTTCATATTGCATGAATTTATCTCTCTACATCATGTCATCTTGCTTAAGGCGTTACTCTGTTTTTAACTTAATACTCTAGATGCATGCTGGATAGCGGTCGATGAGTGGAGTAATAGTAGTAGATTCAGAATCGTTTCGATCTACTTGTCACGGACGTGATGCCTATATACATGATCATGCCTAGATATTCTCATAATTATGCTCAATTCTATCAATTGCTGAACAGTAATTTGTTCACCCACCGTAGAATACTTATGCTCTTGAGAAAAGCCACTAGTGAAACCTATGCCCCCCGGGTCTATTCTCATCATATCAATCTCCATCACTTTTATATTGTTTTGCTATTTACTTTGCTTTTACTTTTTACTTTGCATCTTTATATCAAAAATACCAAAAAAATATTCTATCTATCAGATCTCACTCTCGTAAGTGACCGTGAAAGGCTTGACAACCCCTAATCGCATTGGTTGCGAGTAGCTATCGCTTTGTGCAGGTACGAGGGACTTGAGCGTGGGCTCCTACTGGATTGATACCTTGGTTCTCAAAAACTGAGGGAAATACTTACGCTACTCTGCTGCATCATCCCTTCCTCTTCGGGGAAAACCAACGCAAGCTCAAGACGTAGCAAGAAGGATTTCTGGCGCCTTGCTAGGGAGTCTACGCAAAAAGTCATATACCAAGTACTCATCACAATCCCTATCTCTCGCATTACATTATTTGCCATTTGCCTCTCATTTTCCTCTCCCCCCAATTCACCCTTGCCGTTTTATTCGCCCTCTCTCTCTATCCTCCCTCTCTGTTTGCCTCTTTTGTCTGCTTGCTTTTTGTTTGCTTGTGTGTTAGTTTGTTTGCCTTCTTGTCATTATGTCTGAAAGTGGGGAAGTTATCACCAATTTGGGCGATAACAATATCATGGAAGATTCTGATACTCCTGCTAAAGAACCTACCATCTTTCATACAAAAAAAATTCCGTGTTGGTAGTGGTAATATTATTGGAAAAGGAGTTATTCAAGATTTCTTTACTTGTGCTGGTGCTTTAACTTCTATGGGTAGTTCTATCCTTCACAGAACTAGTAGTCTTGCGGACGCTATTGCCATGCTTGTAGTCGAACTTGAAAGACAATTCATGCACATGCATCCTTCTATACAAAGGATTTTTCTGGAATTTTCTAATATTGAGCATTCTTCTGTTAAGCGTGCCGCTACTATCTTTTTGGCTCATGAGTTTAGATTCATAATAAGAGAAGCCAAAGAAATCTTTGCACATTATAGGGTGGACGCTTGCCGTCCTCCCATAGAGGCTATCCTCTTTGATCAAGAAGAAATAATGCGTTTTCAATCTCTAGACGATGTTGCTTTTAATGAAAATCTTAGAAGAAAGGTTCCTACCAATGTTTTAGTTGATGGAATTTCTGAACTTAATGATGATTTGGCTATTTGAAATAATGAACTAGGATATTCTCTTGAATATACGCTCATGAAGTTCTGTCAAAAGAATGCTTATAATGATGAATTGGTTGTGCATTATGAAGGACCGAAGGAGGAACCTATACCTCCCAAGGTTGATCTTGGGGACTTTTGTCCCGTTAAATTTAGTCCTTTTGATTACTTTTGCTTGCCTCAAAGAAAACTTGCTGCCGAACGTAGAGAATATGAAATGAGTTTCACCAACCTATCTTACTACTATGGCAATACCTAGATCTATTCTTGCTCATTATGCCTAGCTAGGGGCGTTAAACGATAGCGCTTGTTGGGAGGCAACCCAATTTTATTTTTATTCCTTGCTTTTTGCTCCTGTTTAGTAATAAATAAACTATTTAGCCTCTGATTTCGTTGTGTTTTTTGTGTTTAATTAAGTGTTTGTGCCAAGTAGAACCGTTGGGAAGACTTGGGGAAAGTCTTGTTGAACTTGCTGTAAAAAACAGAAACTTTAGCGCTCACGAGAACTGCTGTCATTTTTATTTGATGAGTGCTATTTAGTTAATTCTTTTTGCAGGTGTTTAATAGATAAATTACTCACGTCCTGCAATTTATTTTAGAATTTTTGGGGTTCCAGATCTTGCGCTAGCTACAGATTACTACAGAATGTTCTGTTTTTGACAGATTCTGTTTTTCGTGTGTTGTTTGCTTATTTTGATGAATCTATGGCTAGTAAAATAGTTTATAGTCCATAGAGAAGTTGTAATACAGTAGGTTTAACACCAATATAAATAAAGAATGAGTTCATTACAGTACCTTGAAGTGGTCTTTTGTTTTCTTTCGCTAACGGAGCTCACGAGTTTTCTATTTTGAGTTTTGTGTTGTGAAGTTTTCAAGTTTTGGGTGAATTCTATTGATGGATCATGGAACAAGGAGTGGCAAGAGCCTAATCTTGGGGATGCCCATTGCACCCCCAATATAATCCAAGGACACCAAAAAGTCAATGCTTGGGGATGCCCCCGGAAGGCATCCCCTCTTTCGTCCACTTCCATCGGTAATTTACTTGGGGCTATATTTTTATTCACCAACATGATATGTGTTTTGCGTGGAGCGTCTTGTATTATTTGTGTCTTTGTTTGTTAGTATGCCACAATCATCCTTGCTGTACACACCTTCTGAGAGAGCCATACATGAATTAAAATTTGATAGAATACTCTATGTGCTTCACTTATATCTTTTGAGCTAAGTAGTTTTGCTCTATGTGCTTCACTTATATGTATTGAGCTAAGTAGTTTTGCTCTATGTGCTTCACTTATATCCTTTGAGCTAAGTAGTTTTGCTCTATGTGCTTCACTTATATCCTTTGATCTAGATAATTTTTCTCTATGTGCTTCACTTATATCTTTTGAGCTAAGTAGTTTTGCTCTATGTGCTTCACTTAGAACTTTTAGAGCACGGTGGTGGATATGTTTTAAAGAAACTATTGATCTCTCATGCTTCACTTAAATTAATTTGAGAGTCTCTTAATAGCATGGTAATTTTCCTAATAATAATATGCTTGGTATTCAAGATTTGTGAAACTCTCTTTTGAGTGTGTTGAATACTAAGAAAAGATTGAAGCATGATAATTGTTTTAAGTAATGGAGGTGATAATATTAAAGTCATGCTAGTTGAGTAGTTGTGAATTTAAAGAATACTTGTGTTAAAGTTTGTGATTCCCGTAGCATGCACGTATGGTGAACCGTTATGTGATGAAGTCGGAGCATGATTTATTTATTGATTGTCTTCCTTATGAGTGGCGGTCGGGGACGAGCGATGGTCTTTTCCTACCAATCTATCCCCCTAGGAGCATGTGCGTAATACTTTGCTTTGATAACTTCTAGATTTTTGCAATAAGTATATGAGTTCTTTATGACTAATGTTGAGTCCATGGATTATACGCACTCTCACCCTTCCACCTTTGCTAGCCTCTCTAATACAGCACAACTTTCGCCGGTATCATACACCTACCATATACCTTCCTCAAAACAGCCACCATACCTACCTATTATGGCATTTCCATAGCCATTCCGAGATATATTGCCATGCAACTTTCCACCATCTAGTTCACCATGACACATTTCATCATTGTCATATTGCATATTCCGGCACACCGCCGGATGCATTCACATAGAGTCATATTTTGTTCTAAGTATCGAGTTGTAATTGTTGAGTTATAAGAAAAATAAAAGTGTGACGATCATCATTATTAGAGCATTGTACTAGTGAGTAAAGAATGATGGAGACTATGATTCCCCCGTAAGTCGGGATGAGACTCCGGACAAAAAATAAAAAAAATAAAAAAAGAGGCCATAAAAAAGAGAAAAGGCCCAAACAAAAAAATGATGAGAGAAAAAGAGAGAGGGGACAATGTTACTATCCTTTAACCACACTTGTGCTTCAAAGTAGCACCATGATCTTCATAGGAGAGAGTCTCTCATGTTATGACTTTCATATACTAGTGGGAATTTTTCATTATAGAACTTGGCTTGTATATTCCAATGATGGGCTTCCTCAAATTGCCCTAGGTCTTCATGAGCAAGCAAGTTGGATGCACACCCACTTAGTTTCTTTTTGAGCTTTCATATACTTATAGCTCTAGTGCATCCGTTGCGTGGCAATCCCTACTCACTCATATTGATATCTATTGATGGGCATCTCCATAGCCCGTTGATACGCCTAGTTGATGTGAGACTATCTTCTCCTTTTTGTCTTCTCCACAACCACCATTCTAGTCCACCTATGGTGCAAGTTTTGAAAAAGTTATAGTATGAAACAATTGCCCGGCTTGTCATCGGGGTTGTGCATGATTTAAATACTTTATGTGGGGAAGATGGAGCATAGCCAGACTATATGATTTTGTAGGGATAACTTTATTTGGCCATGTTATTTTGAGAAGACATAATTGCTTTGTTAGTATGCTTGAAGTATTATTATTTTCTATGTCAATATAAACTTTTATCTTGAATCTTTCTAATCTGAATATTCATACCACAATTAAGAAGATTTGCATTGAAATTATGCCAAGTAGCACTCCGCATCAAAAATTCTCTTTTTATCATTTACCTACTCGAGGACGAGCAGGAATTAGGCTTGGGGATGCCTGATACGTCTCCAACGTATCTATAATTTGTGATTGCTCCATGCTATATTATCTACTGTTTTGGACTATATTGGGCTTTATTTTCCACTTTTATATTATTTTTGGGACTAACCTATTAACCGGAGGCCCAGCCCAGAATTGTTGTTTTTGCCTATTTTAGTGTTTCAGATAAACGGAATATCAAACGGAGTCCAAACAGAATAAAATCTTCGGAAACGTGATTTTCTCACCGAACATGATCCAGGAGACTTGGACCCTACTACAAGGGATCAAAGAGGTGGTCACGAGGGTGGGGGGCGCCCCCTAGGACGCGCCCCCTGCCTCGTGGGCCCCTTGGTGCTCCACCGACGTACTCCTTCCTCCTATATATACACACGTACCCCCAAACGATCAGAACAGGAGCCAAAAACCTAATTCCACCGCCGCAACTTTCTGTATCCACGAGATCCCATCTTGGGGCCTGTTCCGGAGCTCCGCCGGAAGAGGGCCGTCATCACGGAGGGCTTCTACATCATCCTAGCCCCTCCGATGAAGTGTGAGTAGTTTACTTCAGACCTTCGGGTCCATAGTTAGTAGCTAGATGGCTTCTTCTCTCTCTTTGAATCTCAATACAAAGTTCTCCCCCTCTCTCGTGGAGATCTATTCGATGTAATATTCTTTTTGCGGTGTGTTTGTTGAGACCGATGAATTGTGGGTTTATGATCAAGTCTATGTATGAATAATATTTGAATCTTCTGAATTCTTTTATGTATGATTGGTTATCTTTGCAAGTCTCTTCGAATTATCCGTTTGGTTTGGCCAACTAGATTGGTAGTTCTTGCCATGGGAGAAGTGCTTAGCTTTGGGTTCGATCTTGCGGTGTCCTTACCCAGTGACAGAAGGGGCAGCAAGGCACGTATTGTATCGTTGCCATCGAGGATAACAAGATGGGGTTTATTTCATATTGCATGAATTTATCTCTCTACATCATGTCATCTTGCTTAATGCGTTACTCTGTTTTTTAACCTAATACTCTAGATGCATGATGGATAGCGGTCGATGAGTGGAGTAATAGTAGTAGATGCAGAATCGTTTCGATCTACTTGTCACGGACGTGATGCCTATATACATGATCATGCCTAGATATTCTCATAAGTATGCTCAATTCTATCAATTGCTCAACAGTAATTTGTTCACCCACCGTAGAATACTTATGCTCTT
The DNA here is from genome assembly GCF_002162155.2 of Triticum dicoccoides. Lineage (NCBI taxonomy): Eukaryota > Viridiplantae > Streptophyta > Magnoliopsida > Poales > Poaceae > Triticum > Triticum dicoccoides. Next base: position 403,858,052 of record NC_041390.1, on the reverse strand, counting down.
GAGAGAAGCCACTAGTGAAACCTATGGCCCCCGGGTCTATTGTCATCATATCAATCTCCATCACTTTTATATTGTTTTGCTATTTACTTTGCTTTTACTTTTTACTTTGCATCTTTATATCAAAAATACCAAAAAAATATTCTATCTATCAGATCTCACTCTCGTAAGTGACCGTGAAGGGCTTGACAACCCCTAATCGTGTTGGTTGCGAGTAGCTATCGCTTTGTGCAGGTACGAGGGACTTGAGTGTGGGCTCCTACTGGATTGATACCTTGGTTCTCAAAAACTGAGGGAAATACTTACCCTACTCTGCTGCATCATCCCTTCCTCTTCGGGGAAAACCAACGCAAGCTCAAGACGTAGCATGAAGCTGGGGGTGAGTTTCCAAACGTGGATTACCTTAGCCAGCGCCTTCTTAGGGTTGGGTCGTGAGGCGACGAGTTCCTGAGAATCCTGCGGAGCCTATCGCCCTGTTTGAAGGGGTCCCGGAAAGGGTGAGCACCAGGCGTAGTGCTAGCGCGTGCTCTGCACGGTCCAGCTCGCCAGGAGCTTTGCGAGGGAGAGGCGACGGACGTGAGTCCCAAACCAAGCAAGATCCAGAAGGCGAAAAACGGCTCGAACAAGAAAAGGCACCCCCGCGTGTATCGATAAAAATTCAGCTTCAACTTCAGTCCAGAATCAGAAAGCAAAGCCACAAAAAGAGAGATCCAAAGCAAAAGGCCGCGTCCGGCACCTAGTCTAGTCTTCTGGTCTTCAAGTATTCTCACCAGCGCGGAGCTATGTGATGTCCACTAGCCGTGTGAGGGAGCCCTAGGGCCTGAGGCTGACGCTCATGAGACTCCGGGGCGTGTACAACCCCAACTCATTATTATGTGAGAGTGTCACGGGCGGCGAGCTTCACAGGCACCGGGCCTTCTTCACAGGTACTGGCCATGCTTCATATCACCAGACGAGGGCCCCGCCTTGCGCCACTCTTGACCTCCTTTCGACCGGCCGGAGACTAGGACGACACAAAGGAGGGAAAGAGGACGCCAGCGGTTCCCTCGGTGACCATGGGTCCTCTGCCGGAGGAAGGGTCATTGATGCCACCCCGGCAGAGGGCCTACCTCCGAGTGTCCCCTGGTTTCGCATGCCTTGGGAAGGGGCCTTGCTCCTGGCTCCCTCTTGGCGGCCCCCAGCATGTCTCCCTTGTTGAGACGGGTGTCGCCGTGCCAGGGTCGTCGATCGAAGCTGCAACCTGATTCATCTGCAGCCCACGGTTAGCATAAGCCTGTTCCTGGGAGGTTAGCGGTACCCTGTCATCGCCGTCGCCGGCACGATCGCTGTGGTTCTCCGCTGGCTCTTGGAAGGCTTCGACTCCTAGCGCCCCTTCTCCCCAATCTTCTCCAACGAATGAGCCGATGTCGTCCTCTGGTGCGTACCCTTGGTCCATCATGCGGGGCACATAGGCTTCCAGGGCCGTCACCCCGAACACCTCGCCGTGGTGCCCCACACTCCATGTTGCTCTGCCCATGATGGCGTCCTGGGGATGATAATACGGCATCCGGATGGGACCATGGGGGTGACGCTTGAGCTCATGCTTCTCGAGGGCAGCATGTGAGGGTTGGAGCCCCCTACGCCAGCCGTGCTGATGTTGGCGAAGCCCTCAAGCCCTTCCAACCGGACCTTTGTGAAGCTTTCCGCAAACTTAATCTCCAAGTTGTTCCTCAAGGTTTTCTTGCCAACCTCCAAGTCTCTCCTACTTTGGAAGATCAAATTCGTGAGGCACAACTTCTTGATGCCATGGTAAAGAAGGTGAAAAATGGGATGGCCAAGAGCCAACCCAAGTACAAGTGCTATCACGTTGATGACAAAGATACTCTATTCTTCGAGGATTGAATTGTGGTTCCTAAAGGTGATCTACGTAAAGTCATCATGAACGAGGCTCACAATTCCCTTCTATCCATTCATCCTGGAAGTACAAAGTTGTACCATGACCTCAAGCAGTCATATTGGTGGACGCAAATGAAGCGAGAAATTGCTCAGTTCGTGAATGAATGTGATGTCTGCAGAAGAGTGAAAGCAGAAAACCAATGGCCAGCTGGTCTCCTCCAACCTCTTGCCATTCTAGAATGGAAGTTTGACCATATTGAGATGGACTTCGTGACTGGATTTCCCAAGTCCAAGCGTGGAAATGATGATATCTTTATTGTCATCGACAAGCTTACAAAAGTGGCTCATTTTCTGCCTATCAAAGAATCTATCACAGTAGCTCAGTTGGCAGAACTATATACCTCCAGGATTGTCTCCTTGCACGGCATTCCACAGTTGATATCTTCAGATCATGGAAGCATCTTTACTTTTAAGTTCCGGGATTCCTTCCAGAAGGCCATGGGCACCAACATTCGCTTCAGCACAACCTTCCATCCTCAAACTAGTGGACAAGTCGAGCGAGTCAATCAAATTCTTGAAGATATGCTCAGGGCTTGTGTCATTTCCTTCGGTATGAAGTGGGAAGATTGTCTTCCATATGCCAAGTTCTCCTACAACAAGAGCTTCCAAGCGAGCTCGGGCAAGGCCCCATTCGAGATTCTCTATAGCAGAAAGTGATGTACTCCTCTTAATTGGTCAGAGACTGGTGAACGCCAACTTCTTGGCAATGACTTAATCACAGAAGCTGAAGAAATGTGCAAAGCCATTCGTGAAAATCTAAAAGTCCCGAAATCGTGCCAGAAGAGTTACTATGATAGCAAGCATCCTGACTTGGCTTTTGAGATCGGAGAACATGTCTACCTCCGCGTCTCTCCAATGAAAGGTACTCGTCGCTTCGGTATCAAAGGGAAGCTTGCTCTTAGATATGTGGGTCCTTTCAAGATCATTGGCAAAAGAGGCGACCTCGCCTATCAACTTGAGCTTCTGTCCAACTTTGCAAACGTGCACGACGTGTTTCACATGTCACAGCTTCGCAAGTGTTTCAAGACTCCTGACTGCACCATCAACTTTGAAGAGATTGATCTCCAAGAAGACCTGTCTTATCATGAGAATCATGTTGCTATTCTTGAAGAAACCGAGCGCAAGACATGCAACAAGTCTATCAAATTCCTGAAAATGAGGTGGTCACATCATTCTGATCAAGAAGCCACCTAGTAACGCGAAGACCGCCTCCTTTCCGAATATCCGGAGTTCTTGCAGTCCTAGATCTCAGGACGAGATCCTTTTGTAGTGGTGGAGTGTTGTAACACCCTGGATGTAACTTGCCATATTTGTACTCCGACTCTTGCCATTTCCGGCTTTAAGTTATGAGATTCGTGGTTGGGTTTTTTTCTTCATTTTTATTTTTGTTCATGTCATGCATTTCATATCATGCCATCATGTGCATCGCATTTGCATACGTGTTCGTCTCATGCATCCGAGCATTTTCCTCGTTGTCCGTTTTGCAATCCGACACTCCTACGTCCTCCGGCGCCCCCTTTTGTCTCTTTTCGTGTGCGGGTGTTAAACATTCTCGGAATGGACCAAGATTTGCCAAGCGGCCTTGGTACACCACCGGTAGACCGCTTGTCAAGTTTCATGCCATTTGGAGTTCGTTTGATACTCCAACGGTTAACCAGGGAATCGTAAAGGCCTCGTGTTTGTTGAAGCCCAACACCCCTCCAAAACGGCCCAATAACCCATCGAACCCTATCTCATGTCCTTTATCGTCGAATGACGATCGCCTGGTCGAAAACTACACCTCATTTGGACACTCCCACCTCCTTCTAGGTATAAATATGTCCTCCCCGTCCAAATCCGGGTCCAAACCCTAAAAATCCCCTCCTCGCGCCGACGGACACGTCCACCCGAGCCGGACGAAATCGTGCCGCCGCCTCGAGCCACTCACTGCCCGCCACCTGTCCCTGGCCGCCGCCCCGCCGCCAGGCCCGCTCGGGCCCATCGCCAGCC
>NC_041390.1:403846612-403853900 GCF_002162155.2 Triticum dicoccoides | reverse complement strand
GCCAAGCCGCCGCTCACCTCCGCCGGCCGCCGCCTTCGCCACCAGCTCTGACGCCGGCTGCCGCCGCTGACCTCGCGGGCCGCGCCACTCCGTCTCCGGTTGCCTCCTCCTTGCCGCCTCTCCTCTTCCTCGACCAGATCCGGCGAGGATCCGGCCGGATCTCGCCGCCCCAACATGCCCGCGCCTCCCTGTCGTCTCCCTCCTCTCCGGCAGCTCCTCCGGCGATCTCTGGTGATCCTTGACGTCCGTGCCGAAGAACCCTAGATCTGTTTCGCGGGGGTAAAATATCCACTAAGTCCTTTGTCTGCTTTTTTATGCCCTGTTCGTGATGCCATAACTTCCTGCATGTTGCTCCGTTTTGTGCGTGCAATATATCAAAATGTTCATCATGATGTGCTCTTCAATTTGTTCCATTGTGACATGCTTGTTTGAGTCCATTCTGATGCCCAAATCGTTGATGCAAGATGGCTATATATTGTTAGGTGCTGATTCTTAGCAGATTATGAGCTTTTGTCATTTTTGTCACATTTGTTGTGTGCTTCATATGGGCATGAACTCTACATGTATTTTGATCTATGCCATTCCATCTTTACAGGGGTGTATGCAATGTATTTTTGTGATCTTTGTGGTGACTAGCTCAAGCATGCAAAGTAGCCTTCGTGATATTGCTGATTTCTGGATCTCAGGATTTTGGCTAAGTCTGTCTGTTGTTATTTTGATGCCTTGTAACCATGTTGCTACAGTGAGATCCATGCTTTATTTGAGTTGCTTCAGTAAGGATGATTTGGACATATGGTTATGCTCTGTCCATCCATGGACCTTTTTGCAATTATGGAGTGCCCTAGCATGTCTTAATCCTGTTATATTGTTGCTATAAAATGTTCCTCGCAGATTGTTTACGTGTTAATCAATTTTGCCAAGGTTGTTGTAGTTGATCCATGCATGATATGAACTTGTTCTTGCCATGGTTAGTTTCATGAACATGCCATCTCGCTGTAGGTATGCTTAGCTTGTCATGCAATGCCTTGTGGTGAGTGAATCGAGCTCGCAAAGAGGCCTTCATAATTCTGTTTTTGACATGCCTAGTTTTCTGCTAAGTCTGAATCTGTTAATGAAACTTACTATGTTTACATGGGTGCCATCATATCATCTGATCCTTTTTGGCTTATGGTCAGTAAGGGACTTTTGTTCTATTCTCTGAGTAGATTCATGCCAGGCCTTGTCTTGCTATGATATGTGTCCTGTAGCATGTTGTTAGCTTGCTCTAAACATGTCTTCCTAATGTTAATTTCTGGCATGTTGTTATTTTCACCAAGTCTGTGATGCTGATATCTTTTGCACTTTTGCCATGCTTGTTTGAACCTGCTATTATGTGAATTAGCCGTAGCTCAGTGTTCATCTTTTGTCAAGCATCTTGAATATATCACTGCCATGTGCTTTGTTGCTATGTTGGAGTGCAGTAGCTTAGTTTCTTGTTGCATTCTAAATGGCATCGTGCTGTTAATCGCAGAATGGTGCCATTCTTGTTTTGCTTGCCATTTGCAAACCATGCATCCGATTCCGGTGATCTTTATATCGATTTCAACCGAAATCAACTCTTCTTTCCACCGGCACACTTGGTTTGCCAAGTTGATGCCTGGTTCAATATTTCATTTCCGAAGCACGCATATGCATTGCATATCACATCACGCATGTCATGCCATGTTTTGCATCATGTTGCTTGCGCATTGCACCATGATTGATTGTTGGTCCTTTTTCTTGTGTTCTTGCTTTGGGTAGAGCCGGGAGACGAGTTCGTGATCGAGGAACCCGTTGAGTACACTTAATAGGATCAAGCTTTTGTCAACTTGGAGAACTTTGCAGGCAAGATGACCATACCTTAGAAATCACTTCTATCTGTGCTTGCTAGTTGTTCGCTCTATTGCTATGCCGCGATACCTACCACCTGCTATATCATGCCTCCCATATTGCCATGTCAAGCCTCTAACCCACCTTTCGCAGAAAACCGTTGTTTGGCTATGCTACCGCTTTGCTCAGCCCCTCTTATAGCGTTGCTAGTTGCAGGTGGAGATGAAGTTTGTTCCATGTTGGAACATAGATATTGTTGGGATATCATTATTATATATTGTTTACTTTAATGCACCTATATACTTGGTAAAGGGTGGAAGGCTCGGCCTTATGCCTGGTGTTTTGTTCCACTCTTGCCGCCTTAGTTTCTGTCATACCGGTGTTATGTTCCTTGATTTTGCGTTCCTTACGAGCTTGGGTGTTATGGGAACCCTTTGACAGTTCGCCTTGAATGAAACTCCTCCAGCAAGGCCCAACCTTGGATTTACGATTTGCCTACCTACCACCATATACCTTCCCTTGGGTTTTGCAGACTCAAGGGTCATCTTTATTTTAAACCCCCCTGGGCCAGTGCTCCTCTGAGTGTTGGTCCGAACCGAGCTGCCTGCGGGGCCACCTCAGGCAAACTTGAGGTTTGGTTTTACTCGTATCTAGTCTCATCCGGTGTTGCCCTGAGAACAAGATACCTGCGACTCCTATCGGGATTTGTCGGCACATCAGGTGGCTTTGCTGGTCTTGTTTTACCATTGTCGAAATGTCTTGTAACCGGGATTCCGAGATTTATCGGGTCTTCCCGGGAGAACGAATATCCTTCATTAACCGTGAGAGCTTGTGATGGGCTAAGTTGGGACACCCCTACAGGGTTTCGAACTTTGGAAAGCCGTGCCCGCGGTTATGGGCAGATGGTAATTTGTTAATGTCCGGTTGTAGAGAACTTGAAACTTAACTTAATTAAAATGAATCAACCGCATGTGTAGCCGTGATGGTCTCTTTTCGGCGGAGTCCGGGAAGAGAACACGGTCTCATGTTATGCTTGAATGTAAGTAGCCTCAGGATCACTTCTTGATCACTTTGAGCTTCTCGACCGTGCTTTGCTTCTCTTCTCGCTCTCATTTGCGTAAGTTAGCCACCATATACGCTAGTGCTTGCTGCAGCTCCACCTCACTACCCCCTTTTCCTACCTTTAAGCTTAAATAGTCTTGATCGCGAGGGTGTGAGATTGCTAAGTCCCCATGACTCACAGATACTTCCAAACAGATGTAGGTGCCGATGATGCTAGTGCAGGGGACGCTACGGAACTCAAGTGGGAGTTCGACGAGGATTTGGGCCATTACTACGTGTCTTTTCTGGATGATCAGTAGAGGAGCCCAGTTGGGGCGATCGGGGATCTAGCATTTGGGGTTGTCTTTTATTTATGTTGGTTCCGTAGTTGGACCTTGATTGTATTTTGGATGATGTATGCTATATTTATGTATTGTTTGAAGTGGGGATTGTAAGCCAACTATTTATCCCTTTCTTATTTAGTACATGGGATGTGTAAAGATTACCCCTCTTGCGACATGCCTACTATGCGGTTATGCCTCTAAGTCGTGCTCCGACACGTGGGAGATATAGCCGCGTCGTGGGTTTTACAATATCACTTTCCAAATAAAAATGGCAGCAATTCTCGTGAGCGCTAAAGTTTCTGTTTTTTACAGCAAGATCAAGGCTTTCCCCAAGTCTTCCCAACGGTTCTACTTGGCACAAACACTAATTAAACACAAAAAACACAACCAAAACATAGGCTAGATAAATTATTTATTACTAAACAGGAGCAAAAATCAAGGAATAAAAATAAAATTGGGTTGCCTCCCAACAAGCGCTATTGTTTAACGCCCCTAGCTAGGCACAAAAGCGAAGATAGATCTAGGTATTACCTTCTTTGGTAGGCATTCCATAAGTGGCTCTCATAATAGATTCATATGGTAATTTAATTTTCTTTCTAGGGAAGTGTTCCATACCTTTCCTTAACGGAAATTGGAATCTAATATTCCCTTCTTTCATATCAATAATTGCACCAATCATTCTAAGGAAAGGTCCACCAAGAATAATAGGACATGAAGGATTGCAATCTATATCAAGAACAATAAAATCTACGGGCACATAATTCCTATTTGCAACAATAAGAACATCATTAATTCTTCCCATAGGTTTCTTAATAGTGGAATCCGCATGGTGCAAGCTTAAGAGCAATCATCAAAATCACGGAAACCTAGCAAATCACACAAAGTCTTTGGAATCATGGAAACACTAGCACCCAAATCACACAAAGCATAGAATTCATAAATTTTAATAGTAGGTTCCCACTCATCATAAAGTTTTCTAGGGATAGAAACTTCCAACTCAAGTTTTTCTTCATAAGATTGCATCAAAGCATCAACGATATGTTTAGTAAAAGCTTTATTTTGACTATAAGCATGTGGAGAATTTAGCACGGATTGTAACAAGGAAATACAATCTATCAAAGAGCAATTATCATAATTTAATTCCTTGAAATCCAAAATAGTGGGTTCATTGATATTTAAAGTTTTGACCACTTCAATCCCACTTTTAACAATTTTAGCATCAAGATCTAAAGACTCCGAATTTTTGGAACGCCTTCTAGGTAAAGGTGGATCATATTCAGTCCCATAATTATCAAGATTCATATTGCAAAACAAAGATTTAATAGGGGACACCTCAATAACTTTTAGATCCTCATCTTTATTTTCATGAAAACTAGAAGAACACACTTTCATAAAACAATCTTTCTTAGCACGCATCCTAGCGGTTCTTTCTTTACACTCATCAATGGAAATTCTCATGGCTTTGAGAGACTCATTGATATCATGCTTAGGTGGTATAGATCTAAGTTTCAAAGAATCAACATCAAGAGAAATTCTATCAACATTCCTAGCCAATTGATCAACTTTAAGCAATTTTTCTTCAAGCAAAGCATTGAAATTCTTTTGCGAATTTATAAACTCATTAACACTAGTCTCAAATTCAGAGGGCATCATATTAAAATTTCCATAAGAATTGTTGTAGGAATTACCATAATTATTAGAGGAATTACTAGGATACGGCCTAGGATTAAAATTACCTCTATACACGTTATTACCAAAATTATTCCTACCAACAAAATTCACATCCATAGATTCATTATTATTCTCAATCAAAGTAGACAAAGGCATATTATTAGGATCAGAAGAAACACTTTTATTAGCAAATAATTTCATAAGTTCATCCATCTTTCTTATTAGTAGATCTTTCAGTGTGCCATTGAGAATAATTAACCATAATATTATCTAGGAGTTCAGTAGCTTCTCCTAAAGTGATTTCCATAAAAGTGCCTCCCACGGATGAATCTAAAGATTTCTAGAAGCAAAATTCAATCTGGCATAAAATTTTTGTATAATCATCCACAAATTCAAACCATGTGTAGGGCAATTACGTATCATTAATTTCATCCTCTCCCAAGCTTGTGCAACATATTCATGATCAAGTTGCTTAAAATTCATAATATCGTTTCTAAGAGAGATGATCTTAGCGGGAGGAAAATACTTAGAGATAAAAGCATCTTTGCACTTATTCCATGAATCAATACTATTCTTAGGCAAAGATGAAAACCAAGCTTTAGCACGATGTCTAAGCAAAAAAGGAAATAGCTTCAATTTAACAATATCATTGTCCACATCTTTCTTCTTTTGCATATCACACAAATCAGCAGAGTTGTTTAGATGGGTAGCGGCATCTTCACTAGGAAGGCCGGAAAACGGATATTTCATGACAAGATTCAGCAAAGCAGCATTAATTTCACAAGATTCAACATTGGTAAGAGGACAATCGGAGTGCTAATAAAATCATTGTTGTTGGTATTAGTAAAGTCACACAATTTGGTATTATCTTGAGCCATCGTGACAGGCAAGCAATCCAATACACAAGCAAGAAAGAAACGGGCAAAAAAGAGGCAAATAGGGAAAGAGAAGGAGGACGGAGAGAGAGGGCAAATAAAATGACAAGGGTGAAGTGGGAAGAGGAAAACGAGAGGAAAATGGCAAATAATGTAATGTGGGAGATAAGGGTTTGTGATGGGTACTTGGTATGTTGACTTTTGTGTAGACTCCCCGGCAACGGCGCCAGAAATCCTTCTTGCTACGTCTTGAGCACTGCGTTGGTTTTCCCTTGAAGAGGAAAGGGTGATGTAGCAAAGTAGCTTAAGTATTTCCCTTAGTTTTTGAGAACCAAGGTATCAATCCAGTAGGAGGCCAAGCGCGAGTCCCTCGCACCTACACAAACAAATAAAATCCTCGCAAACAACACAATAAAGGGGTTGTCAATCCCTTCACGGTCTCTTATGAAAGTGAGATCTGATAGATATGATAAGATAATATTTTTGGTATATTTATGATAAAGATGCAAAGTAAATAAAGCAAAATAAAAACTAAAAAAGAAATAGCTTGTTGATGGAAGATTAATATGATGGAAAATAGACCCTGGGGCCATAGGTTTCACTAGTGGCTTCTCTCGAGAGCATAAGTATAAAGGTGGGTAAACAAATTACTATTGAGCAATTGACAGAATTGAGCATAGTTATGAGAATATGTAGGTATGACCATCTATATAGGCATCACGTCCGAGACAAGTAGACCGACTCCTGCCTGCATCTAATACTATTACTACACACATCGACCGCTATCCAGCATGCATCTAGAGTATTAAGTTCAAAAGAACAGAGTAACGCTTTAAGCAAGATGACATGATGTAGAGGGATAAACTCATGCAATATGATATAAACCCCATCTTGTGATTCTCGATGGCAACAATACAATACGTGCCTTGCTGCCTCTACTGTCACTGGGAAAGGACACCGCAAGATTGAACCCAAAGCTAAGCACTTCTCCCATTGCAAGAAAGATCAATCTAGTAGGCCAAACCAAACTGATAATTCGAAGAGACTTGCAAAGATAACCAATCATACATAAAAGAATTCAGAGAAGATTCAAATATTGTTCATAGATAATCTTGATCATAAACCCACAATTCATCGGTCTCAACAAACACACCGCAAAAGAAGATTACATCGAATAGATCTCCACAAGAGAGGGGGGAACATTGTATTGAGATCCAAAAAGAGAGAAGAAGCCATCTTGCTAATAACTATGGACCCGAAGGTCTGAAGTAAACTACTCACACATCATCAGAGAGGCTATGGTGTTGATGTAGAAGCCCTCTGTGATCGATGCCCCCTTCGTCGAAGCTCCGGAAAAGGCCCCAAGATGGGATCTCACGGGTATAGAAGGTTGCGGCAGTGGAATTAGGGTTTTGGCTCCGTATTTAGTAGTTTGGGGGTACGTAGGTATATATAGGAGGAAGAAGTACGTCGGTAGAGCAATGTGGGCCCCACGAGGGTGGAGGGCGC
>NC_041390.1:403777498-403846267 GCF_002162155.2 Triticum dicoccoides | reverse complement strand
CCCTACCTCGTGCCTTCCTGGTTGCTTTCTGGACGTAGGGTCCAAGTCATCTGGATCACGTTCGTTCCGAAAATCACGTTCCCGAAGGTTTCATTCCGTTTGGAATCCATTTGATATTCTTTTTCTACGAAACTCTGAAATAGGCAAAAACAACAATTCTGGGCTGGGCCTCCGGTTAATAGGTTAGTCCCAAAAATAATATAAAAGTGTACAATAAAGCCCAATAATGTCCAAAATAGAATATAATATAGCATGGAACAATCAAAAATTATAGATACGTTGGAGACGTATCAAAGAGCCAGATATTACAAACATGGGTCTCATGACCCAACATAGAGAGCATTCAAGCAACAAGCACATGCGGAAGCTTAACTTCTCTGAATACAGACACCTACAAATGAAAAAGGCTGAGAAGCCTGACTATCTACAAGACCATGCCGAGGACACAAGATCGTAGCTGAGGTAACAAGCTAAATGTCGAAGTCCACGCGGAACTACTAGCGAGACTGAAGTCTCTCTACAAAACATAAATTGAGAAAACGTGAGTACAAATGTACCCAGCAAGACTTACATCAGAACTAGCTACATATGCATCGGTATCAATAAAGGGGGTGGTGGAGTTTAACTACAGCAAGCCAGCTTTGACTCGGTGGCTATCCTAAACTACAACTGCAAGTAACTCTTTTGAGGTGGCGCACACGAGTCTACATATTCACCAAAACAATACATCACTATGGATCCGGTCCCGTCTCCCTACAAGAAGGCCATCCATAGCACTCACGCTTATCTTGCGCATTTTAGAGTATCCACTTTCACTTGTCTATGAAATGTATAGGCAACCCAGAAGTCCTTTACCGCGGATGCGGCTATTCGAATAGATCATTTATAACCCTGCTGGGGTGTACTTCTTCACACATGTTTCCACCACTTAGCGTCTGCACACAACATGTGCTCGGCAGACTTCAAGCAAAAGCCGACGTGGGTGTAGACCACGACCTAACTAACCACACAAGTCTCTAGTCTAGGTTCCATCCGCGAGGAGATCCGACCGGGGTTTCGCTCACAGCCCCAAACGATGTGTGCAGGGTTCCCGAGACACCGAACGGGCACTCGGTACATCGTGCCATGGTGTATCTACTGCATCATAGCCCACCCCTAGGGTCAGCGCTATGCACGGCCTCCAACACATATCCTACAAACACCAGAAACGAGTTGCAACTCGTGGACAAAGGACAGGGGCGGTTAATAAGTCGAGCAAGGTCATATTTTAGGGCGCAACGTGTGGTAGTAGTTGTTCATGGATCACAAACACAGAGCTTAGTTCCTGAGGACGGTTTCAATGAGACAACCCACCATGTACTCCTACATGACCTCTCACCGCTACCTTTACCAAATTGTGTTCACACACTTGGCTCACACCCAATAGGACATGTTCATCACCATTCCAATTCATCCCTGATGAATCAGAGCTGACTCAACTCTGAGCAGTAGCAGGCATGACAAACAAGCATGAATGAGTAGGCACATCAAGGCTCAAACAACTCCTACTCATGCTAGTGGGTTTCATCTATTTACTGTGGCAATGACAGGTCATGCAGAGGAAAAGGGGTTCAACTACCGCAACATATAACAGTTGAAGCGTTGTTGTCCTAATGCAGTAAAAGAGAGCAGAAGCGAGAGAGTGGGATTGTATCGGAATGGATAAGGGGGTTTTACTTTCTTGGCACTTCTGAAGATAATAATAGCTCTTCATCGTTGTCATCAAACTCATTGTCGGTAGGTCGTCTACCGAAAGGGGACAAACATCGGCAGCAGAGAAGGAAACACAATCAATGCAATGCACAATATGATGCATGATCATGACATGGTAAAATGAGTGTGTTGGGCTAATGCATCTATAACCAGATGGGTTTGAGCTATTTTCAACCAAAGATTCAAAGTTCAAACTCATTTGTGATCTTAAATAGTGCTTTATCATGTTTTGCACTAAACAACAAGTTAACTTGTTTAAACATGCATGAAACTAGTACAGATGGATAGATTGTATTTTTCTGATCATTTTTCATATATAAATTATTTCATTCTGAGTTATGGTTGAATTTCTATGAATTTTATAAGTTTTGGACATTTTCTGGAATTTCCTGAATTGTTTTAATCCAAAAAATGGTTAACTGCGTCAGCATGACGTCGGTGTGATGTCAGGAGGTCAAGGGCGCCAGCCCAGGTCAAACCTGATAGCTGGGACCCACATGTCAGTGTCTAACTAATTAACCTAAGTTAATTAGATCTAAACTTATACTAAACTAAACTAGTTAAGGCCCTAGTCCCACATGTCAGTATTAACATGGCTAATTAAGTTTAGTTAGTGCTTCACCTAAATTACCAGGGGCCTGGGCCCACTTGTCAGCAACCTAGGAGAGGTCAAACATGGGTCAGTGGGGTCAAACCCGCCGGCGTTGAGTCGCCGCGAGGCCAGAAGCGGAGGAGCAGCACGGGTTTCGCGCTTCGGCGACCAAAACGACGATGGAGGCGTGCTACGTGAAGCTGGGAGTGCCCCACGTCTTTCTGTGCGATCGGGACGGGCTGAGACGGCCCAATCTCACTGAAACGAAGCTCGTGGCGGTGGCCGGAGTTCGGGCGAGGTCGGGATTGGTGCTACGGTGGATGGGAGGGCGAGTGAGTATGTGCGTTAGGCTCCTAGGGGCTTCCTGAGCACTGTGCGCTCCGTTGTGAGCTTGCACGGTTGTGGCCATGGCCGGGGGCGAGAAGCTCTCGGCTGCGATGGGAAAAGGAGCTAGGGGACGAGCGTGAGCTTGAGAGAAGAGGGGAGAGGAAGAGGGGCTCACAGCGGACTCGCAGAGCAGCTCAATGGGCTCGAGGAGGCTTTGGTTGCCGCGAATTCGACGGTGGCGATCCACGGCGTCCGGGGCCGAAGACGGCGATGGTGGCAATGAAGCGGGGCCTCCGGCATCGTGTAGCTCGATGGAGAGGACGAGGAAGACGCGTCGGTGCTTCTGGGCGTAGTGGCGGGGCGAGGGGTGGCCGGTGGCCGGTGGCTGCGGGAACGGCGATCAGCGTCGGCGAGCTCGCTCGGGCACGAGGTGTCGAGCGAGAGAGAAGGGGATGAGGACGGGGAAGTGGGCGAGGGGGTCCGGGGTGATGCGTGGCGTCGTCCAGACGCGTCGGGGCAGCGGCGGGAAGCAGGAGGTGGCGGGGCGCGTGCTCGCGTGCGGCGTCCACGCGCGCGCTGTCCTCGTAGCGGCAAGTAGGTGATGACTGGCACTATGGACTAGTGGGCCGTACAGCGCTGGACCAGCTGGGGTGCCAGATGGGCTGCAGGTAACTTAGGTAGGTTTTCTGTCCTTTTCTTTTTATTTTTGTTTTCTAATTCTTCTGCAACTTTTAGGGCTTTGTTAAAATACTTAGGAACACTCAAAAATCATGAAACTTGCTCAAGCCCACTGTTTGGAATATATGCAACAGTAAACATTTAAGTTTATAATTATTTGGACATTTAAAATATTATGCATTTAAATGCCCAAATGCAAATAGAGTATGATTTAATTTAGTGACCCTATGATGTCCTAGGAATATGTGCACCATTTTTGTCAGAGGTTCCAGACCAAGGCAAAGATGATGAACATTTTAGAAGGGCATTTCACGTTCATTGAAGAAGATTTTAGTAAACCCTAGTTGGATTAAGGGGGTGCTGGGGGTTTTCTGTCATCCCCATTTCATATTCATTTGAATTTAAACATGATGCACACATGAAGCTAGCCTAGTGCATTGCCAGAAGCTAGGGATGTGACAACTCACCCCCACTAAACAAGGATCTCGTCCCGAGATTCAAGCGTAGGGTAAGATGAAGGGGCAATGCAAACTAACACAATCTTCACGATCCAGGTTGCATCTCATAAGAACGTTGATTCCATCACCATTTTTGTCTTGATGTCTTGTTCTGAGAACTCCAACTAACATGACAATGAGAAGAAAGGAAAAAAAACCTGGAAGAATCGATCTTTCGAAAATCGAGCAACTGATGCTCAACTCATGGAATGAGACATTGAAACATCTCTCGAGCTGAGACATGAAACATACATCCAAAGGAATGGAGTGCAACAGATGACGAAGGTTCACTGCGTAGACAACAATTCCAGACTTAAGAGGGTGGTGAACGGTTGTCAGCGTAGCGAGGAGTTGAGTTGGCATGATACCATATCGAGACATCTTAAGGAAGGTGACTCGCAGAAATATTCCCTTAAGTGGCAAAAAGAATTACTTTTGATTCAAAGATCATTGAAACTCTTTACACTAGCCTCAGGCAAATCACAACAATCGTTTGGCGGAGTACGAAGGGATGGCATACCCGGACTAGAATGGATGATGTGGACTACGTTGTTGAAGACAACGTAATGGATGATTTCTGCTTATCATCGGAAATGGATGGGACCCATGGTAGGTCCACTTTTTAAGATGATCCTGAACAAGAATTACTAAGAAGGCAGCCCATAGTGAAATGGCACAAAGACGGTGCAAGCTAGGAACAAAATGCAAATGTTGGAATGTTCCAACCATCATATCTGCGTGAGATTCAGATCTGGTTAGTAGCAGGATACTTCAAACATCATGTCTGGAAAAGAAAGTTTGCAACACAACCCGACGATACGATGTTGCAAGGTTCTTAGGAAAATGGACTACGATAGTAAGCTCCAAAACATGAGATGGTTCTGCTACACACATGTGAACATGTTTTCCAAGACAAGCATGACCACAGAGTAGTCTTACAACAAAACACTACCGAGTTCTGGTAAGGAACTATCATCGAGGATATCGAAGTCCTTGTGCACTTATCGATGAACTTCTTATCCTTCAACAAGTCAATCAGTGGCTTGGTGTGCTAGGGAATACATATGGAATGAAGGTAGCGAGCCTATCAAACCATAGAATACTTCGCACCTACATGACTAACTTGGGATGACTCCAAAGGAAGCAAAAATAAACTTTCTTGAATTCGCTGTGGCAACTTGCATCAAATGCACATGAACTATAGGAAGTCACTTCTTTGAACTAACATATGCTTCATGAACTAGCATGAAGAAATGCTTACAGAAGTTTTCAACACCACTTAGATGTTCGACATGAATCATGAACAAGATAAAATGATGTTGATGATCTCAACAACAAATCATCGATACTTCCATGAAGATGGAATTCCACAACTATGTGAACAAGGTGATAACATTGGTCAGACCGAAAGATATAATGGTGTACGCTTGAGGGATCAACCACGAGTAAGACAACATTATGAATATCATTGGTTCTGATTTGATTTGACGATAGCCCACACTCAAATCAAAGGATTGTAAGACAATAGCACCGACAATTGATCACGTGGATCAATCAATGAAGATATCATCTTTCTTCAACACACACACACAAAGATATCCCTTTGGAAATGAACTAAGTTAGACAAGCTTCTATCTTCCAACTCTCCAAGTTGTTGCTTAGCTTCACCAACTAGCTCAGGGGTATTCAACATAGATTCTTGGGGAAGGGGTGGTTTACAAGAAACCAACTTGATCATGAACTCAACATAGCGGTCAGGTGACAATCTGGTAATATTTCCGAGAAGATATTCGGAAAATCATGAACCACCGACATGTTACTAAGCTCGAGATCAATCTTGCTTTTCAGGGCCAGACGATGTGACCAAGAGAGTGATGGATTGACACAATCCTATCTCGTTGACTGAGGAGTGCACCAGGGAAGATGGACTAGGTCACACGATAAATCTTAGAATGATAATTCAATACCAACACGCTAAGAATGAGGTTATTGTCCATTAACTACCGAGCAATGAGGTTGCTAGGAGTATTGATTTCACACATCACAGTTCACTTGTCGGTATTCCGGTTACAATAACACGGGAACCAAGGAATGAACAATGATGGCGAGAAGTATCACTGCATCAAGAATTCAGAGGATGGTGTGAAATTCCCATGATATTCCTGACATAAAGATGGTAATACTCCAATGTAGAATAGAACAAAGCCGGGTTGGCATTTTGATCTGTGGGATACAACTGCTTTGACCCAATCCTAGATATGGATGAGGTACTGGATTTTGTTTCTCCTAGTCATTCCGGAATAGAATGGCTTGATGGACCACAAGAATAATATGCACTGATGAACGAATGCACACATACTCTTGACTATCAATTGATAGACGAAGGTCAGAAAACAACTGAGAGGGACAACTCAAAGGAACATACGATTTTCTGAGTTGTGGGTGCATAGGTTAGCATGTCGAACGAGTTCAACATATTTCTTCCGGATAACCCATGCGGAAAGGTAGAACTGGCAGAGTCACAACATAGAATCGAGAACTCGTCAAGAGCACTCTGGTTGTGATCTTCCGGTTCAGCGAGGAACTTCTGCATAAGTAGTTCATGGTATTTGGAAGAAAGACATACCACAGACATCGAGGTCTATCGCAAAGGTTGATAATATCCTAAAGGAACAAGCAACACTATCAACAGAAAGTAAGTAGAGCAAATCTTGGGTTCAGGAACCCACATATGGAATACCTACTAGCTAATAACATCACGAGATGCTTTCGAGAATGATGGCCAGATTCATCACACTGGGAACACAAAACATGGCTAGATTACCAGGTGATCATCTAACATGCCTAGGGTCATAATAATAGTTCCAACATATATACCGAGGTAATGAAGTACCTCAACACACTGGTTAGTGTGGTTAATCTGGCCCAAAAGAACATCGGGAACGGAAAGAAGGGAGTTGCAAATGCATCAGATTATTTAGAAACCTGGGATGACTCGGACAGCATAATGGTTGTAAATGCTCGAAAAGATTTGAAACATCCTGCAAAATGGTGGCATGACCACTCAACAACACAATATCTAGGTTCTGAGGCCAGCTATGAACATACGGAAGTAGTAGAAACTAAATTGAGACTTGAATCCATCAATCCTATAAGTCTACGGATTAGTAACACGTGATCCTGGTAGAAAGATGAGGAAGCCTAGTTTCTTAACCCCGTAGGAAAGATAGGGTGACTCGGATCAGAAGGGAATAAGGTAAAGGAGTAAAAAGAGCCTTACGTTCCCTTCCACAATCAATTCCCTTATATAACTAAAGCATTTCTAGACTCAACTTCGACCAGTTTGGCTTGGTAATCCTACAGGCAGTCAGGCTCTGATACCAAGGCTGTCAGGACCCCAATCCTAAGTCACACCAATCTAGCATGTAACACATCATATCACTTTGCGACCTCACACGCGGTATTCCCACGGGTGCCACCTTACCTGGCTTGGGACCGTTTGCACCTTTTGGCTCACGTATATGATAGTGTCGCTAGCATCCATATGACAAAGAACCCGGGCCGACATGACTAGTTGTGAACCCAAAGTGGCACTAACTTACAGGGACAGGCATACATGAACCAACATCGGACGTGTCGGTCATCAGCATGTGAATCCGGGTTGTAGCAACCGGGCTAACAGGACTCCAGGAACCCGGGCTGTAGCAGGCTAGCAGGACTCCGGAAGTCACCGCGTGACATTTCCCCGAAGGGACAGAAACAGGAATGAAGTGGGACACATGGCGGCCAGTCTAGGTGTTCCGGAGCAGTAGTAACTGGGCTAGCAGGACTCCGGTGAACCGGGCTGTAGTAGAATACCATGGCTCAGTGGAAGCACTAGACTACATTTCCCCATAAGAGAGGCTACCAAGGATAAACAACTAGGTTGTCGGATCCCACACATACCAAGCATTTCACTCATACACACAATATGCCCGATATGTGTAAATACAACATGGCATCACAACAAAACTCTACAACTCAAAGTATTTATTCATTAGGCTCTGAAGAGCCACATATTACAAACATGGGTCTCATGACCCAACATACAGAGCATTCAAGCAACAAGCACATGCGGAAGCTTAACTTGTCTGAATACAGACAACTACAAATGAAAAAGGCTGAGAAGCCTAATATCTACAAGACCCTGCCGAGGGCACAAGATCGTAGCTGAGGTAACAAGCTAAACGTCGAAGTCCATGCGGAACTACTAGCGAGACTAAAGTCTCTCTACAACACATAAATTGAGCAAACGTGAGTACAAATGTACCCAACAAGACTTACATCAGAACTAGCTACATATGCATCGGTATCAACAAAGGGGGTGGTGGAGTTTAACTGAGCAAGCCAGCTTTGACTCGGTGGCTATCCTAAACTACAACTGCAAGTAACTCTTTTGAGGTGGCGCACACGAGTCCACATATTCACCAAAACAATACACCACTATGGATCCGCTCCCGTCTCCCTACGAGAAGGCCATCGATAGCACTCACGCTTATCTTGCGAATTTTAGAGTATCCACTTTCACTTGTATATGAACTGTATAGGCAACCCAGAAGTCCTTTACCACGGACGTGGCTATTCGAATAGATCATTTATAACCCTGCAGGGGTGTACTTCTTCAGACATGTTTCCACCACTTACCGTCTGCAGACGACATGTGCTCGGCAGACTTCAAGCAAAAGTCGACGTGGGTGTAGACCACGACCTAACTAACGGCACAAGTATCTAGTCCAGGTTTATCACCTATTCGAGTTCCATCCGCGAGGAGATCCGGCCGGGGTTTCGCTCACAGGCCCAAACAATGTGTGCAGGGTTCCCGAGACACCAAACGGGCGCTCGGTACACCATGCCACGGTGTATCTACCGCATCATAGCCCACCCCTAGGGTCAGCGCTATGCACGACCTCCAACACATATCCTACAAACACCAGAAACTAGTTGCAACTCCTGGATAGAGGACAGGGGCGGTTAATAAGTCGAGCGGGGTAATATTTCAGGGCCCAACGTGTGGTTGTAGCTGTTCATGGATCACAAACACAGAACTCAGTTCCTGTGGACGGTTTCAATGATACAACCCACCATGTACTCCTACATGGCCTCTCATTGCTACCTTTACCAAATTGTGTTCACACACTTAGCTCACACACAGTAGGACATGTTCATCACCATTTCAATTCATCCCCGATGAATCAGACCTGACTCAACTCTAAGCAATAGCAGGCAGGACAAACAAGCATGAATGAGTAGGCACATTAGGGCTCAAACAAGTCCTACTCATGCTAGTGGGTTTCATCTATTTACTTTGGCAATGACAGGTCATGCAGAGGAAAAGGGGTTCAACTACCGCAGCATATAA
The DNA here is from genome assembly GCF_002162155.2 of Triticum dicoccoides. Taxonomy (NCBI): domain Eukaryota; kingdom Viridiplantae; phylum Streptophyta; class Magnoliopsida; order Poales; family Poaceae; genus Triticum; species Triticum dicoccoides. The sequence goes on along the minus strand of NC_041390.1, from coordinate 403,837,023 downwards.
CAGTTGAAGCGTTGTTGTCCTAATGCAGTAAAAGAGAGCAGAAGCGAGAGAGTGGGATTGTATCAGAATGAACAAGGGGTTTTTGCTTGCCTGACACTTCTGAAGATAATAATAGCTCCTCATCGGTGTCATCGAACTCATTGTCGGTAGGTCGTCTACCGAGAGGGGACAAACACCGGTAACAGAGAAGGAAACACAATCAATGCAATGCACAATATGATGTGTGATCATGACATGGTAAAATGAGTGTGTTGGGCTAATGCATCTATAACCAGATGGGTTTGAGCTATTTTGAACCAAAGATTCAAAGTTCAAACTCATTTGTGATCCTAAATAGTGCTTTATCATGTTTTGCACTAAACAGCAAGTTAACTTGTTTAAACATGCATGAAAATAGTTCAGATGGATAGATTGGATTTTTTTTGATCATTTTTCATATATAAATTATTTCATTCTGAGTTATGGTTGAATTTCTATGAATTTTAGAAGTTTTGGACATTTTTTGGAATTTCCTGAATTGTTTTAATCCAGAAAATGGTTAACTGCGTCAGCATGATGTTGGTGTGATGTCAGCAGGTCAAAGGCGCCAGCCCAGGTCAAACCTAACGGCTGGGACCCACATGTCAGTGTCTAACTAATTAACCTGAGTTAATTGGCTCTAAACTAATACTTAACTAAACTAGTTAAGGCCCTGGTCCCACATGTCAGTATTAACAGGGCTAATTAAGTTTAGTTAGCACTTATCCTATATTAGCAGGGGCCTGGGCCCACTTGTCAGTGACCCAGGAGAGGTCAAACAGGGGTCAAACCCACCGGCGTTGAGTCATCAGCGAGGCCAGACGCGGCGGAGCAGCGCGGGTTTCGCGCTCCGACGACCAAAACAACGGCGGAGGCGTGCTACATGAAGCTGGGAGTTCCCCGCGTCTTTCTATGCGATCGGGACGGGCTGAGACGACCAGAGCTCACCGGAACGAAGCTCGCGGCGGTGGCCGGAGTTCGGGCGAGGTCGGGATTGGTGCTACGGTGGACGGGAGGGCGAGTGAGTGTGTGCGTTAGGCTCCTAGGGGCTTACTGAGAATGGTGAGGCGCTCCGTTGTGAGCTTGCATGGTTGTGGCCATGGCTACGCCATGGCCGGTGGCGAGAAGCTCTCGGCTGTGGTGGGAAAAGGAGCTAGGGGACGAGCGCGAGCTTGAGAGAAGAGGGGAGAGGAAGAGGGGCTCACGCCGGGCTCGCAGAGCAGCTCAATGGGCTCGGGGAGGCTTTGGTTGCCGCGAATTCGACGGCGGCGATCCACGGCGGCGAGGCCGAAGACGATGATGGTGGCGATGAAGCAGGGCCTCCGGCGTCGTGTAGCTCAGTGGAGAGGACGAGGAAGACACGTCGGTGTTTCTGGGCGCAGCGGCAGGGCGAGGGGTGGCCGGTGGCCGCAGGTACGGTGATCAGCGTCGGCGAGCTCGCTCGGGCATGAGGTGTCGAGCGAGAGAGAGAAGGGGATGAGGACGGGGAAGTGGGCGAGGGGGTCCGAGGTGATGCGTGGCGTCGTCCAGACGCGTCGGGGCAGCGGCGGGAAGCAGGAGGTGGCGGGGCGCGTGCTCGCGTGCGGCGTCCACGCGCGTGCTGTCCTCCTAGCGGCAAGTAGGTGATGACTGGCACTATGGACTAGTGGGCCGTACAGTGCTGGACCAGCTGGGGCGCTAGATGGCTGCAGGTAACTTAGGTAGGTTTTCTGTCCTTTTCTTTTTATTTCTATTTTCTAATTCTTCTGCAGCTTTTAGGGCTTTGTTAAAATACTTAGGCACACTCAAAAATCATGAAACTTGCTCAAGCCCACTGTTTCGAATATGTCCAATAGTAAACATTTAAGTTTATGATTATTTGAACATTTAAAATATTATATAGCATTTAAATGCCCAAATGCAAATAGAATATGATTTAATTCAGTGACCCTATGATGTCCGAGAAATATGTACACCATTTTTGTCAGAGGTTCCAGAGCAAGGCAAAGATGATGAACATTTTAGAAGGGCATTTCAGGTTCATTGAAGAAGATTTTAGTAAACCCTAGTTGGATTAAGGGGGGTGCTGGGGGTTTTCAGTCATGCCCATTTCATATTCATTTGAATTTAAACATGATGCACACATGAAGCTAGCCTAGTGCATTGCCAGAAGCTAGGGATGTGACAGATAAGCTCCGGTTTGTGAGAAGCATATACCCAAGCCTGCCCCCAAATGGGACAAAATTTGTACCATGGCATGTTGATGCCGCTCCATGATAGCATGCCAAGTTTCCTGAATTTCAGACGAGTTTTGAATTTACTAGAATTTAAAAACCAGACATCTCAATGTTTTGTCGGCAATCAACGGTGCCCTAGTGTTTCAAATTCATTCCCATTTCTTGCATGGGACCTAAGCATGCACACAAGGACACATATTTGATTTTTCAACCAAATTATATGCATTGGAGCATGTGCATGTAGTTCAAATTTGAATTATGCACATAAATGCATTGAAAACTCGGTTAATGCATAAAAATGTCCAAACGAACCCTGAAAAATCACAAAAATTCACACAACACTCCTGTTGTTCTATGTTGACACTCGAAATTTTTTGAAAGCAATAAGAGGCAACGGATATCGTTTCGTCCCCAAAGGTGGCACCTTCCCTATCGAAACCATCACGCTTGTTGTGAGAAGCTCTGGTTGTGAAAAGTTTATACCCAAACCTGCCCCAAATGGGACAAAATTTGTACCATGACATGTTGATGCCGCTACATGATAGCATGCCAAGTTTCATGAATTTCAGACGAGTTTTGGATTTACTAGAATTTAAAAACCAGGCATCTCAAAGTTTTGCCGCCGAGTGATGGTGGCAGGGTGTTTGGAATTCATTCCCATTTCTTGCATGGGACCTAAGCATGCAACTAAGGACACATATTTGATTTTTCAATAAGTTTATATGCACTGGAGCATGTGCATGTAGTTCAAATTTGAATTATGCGCATAAATGCCTGGAAACCCAAGTTAATGTATAAAAATGTACAAACGAGCCCTGAATCATTCCAATTTTTTTGATGACACACCTATAATTGCATGTTCACTTCAGATAAAAGTTCTAACAATTCAAACACCATCCTTTGCAGTTGTGACCCCATTACGTAATTCAAATGATCAAGACGATAAATCAAGTAGATCGCACATAGTTTATTATCACCAACCAGGTGAGATGCAACACAAAATATCTTGGAGCACCGTCGGTCTGATGACACTTTGCGCGCTAGTTTTTTGGCTGAAGCGATTCCAAATTTTCGGCTTCCGTGGAAATATCTACCTCCCCGCCCCCTCCCCCTTACCAAAAGCCACATTTCCCCTCTTTCCGCCTTCCTTTACAAGTTGAAACCTTCACTCCTTGCTTGCAGCGCCGCCGCCTCCTCGCCGGTGACCCTCCTTCACGCTGCTCTGCCTCACCTATCCAGGCAGGTAATCCACACCCGACCCCCATCCTCCTCCTCCTTCCACATCCCACATGGCCCGACCGCCGGTGCAACACCTTCCACCCAAATCACTGCCACCTCATGAGCATGTGTTGGTTTTCCCTTGAAGAGGAAAGGGTGATGCAGCAAAGTAGCGTAAGTATTTCCCTCAGTTTTATAGAACCAAGGTATCAATCCAGACATGCAAGTCCCTCGTACCTGCACAAACAATCAAGAACCTTGCAACCAACATGATAAAGGGGTTGTCAATCCCTTCATGGCCACTTGCGAAAGTAATATCTGATAAAGATAATAAGATACATATTTTTGGTATTTTTTGTTGTATAGATTGAAAAGTAAAGATTGCAAAATAAATAGCGACAGAAATAACTAGTTGGCAGGAGAATAATATAATGGAGAATAGACCCGGGGGCCATAGGTTTCACTAGTGGCTTCTCTCAAGATAGCATAATCTACAGCGGGTGAACAAATTACTGTCGAGCAATTGATAGAAAAGCGAATAGATATGAGAATATCCAGGCATGATCATGTATATAGGCATCACATCCGTGACAAGTAGACCGAAATGATTCTGCATCTACTACTATTACTCCACACATCGACCGCTATCCAGCATGCATCTCGAGTATTAAGTTCATAAGAACAGAGTAACGCATTAGGCAAGATGACATGATGTAGAGGGATAAAATCAAGCAATATGATATAACCCCATCTTTTTTATCCTCGATGGCAACAATACAATACGTGCCTTGTTTCCCCTGTTGTCACTGGGAAAGGACACCACAAGATTGAACCCAAAGCTAAGCACTTCTCCCATTGCAAGAAAGATCAATCTAGTAGGCCAAACCAAACTAATAATTCGAAGAGACTTGCAAAGATATTTAAATCATGGATATAAGAATTCAGAGAAGAACCAAATATTGTTCATAGATAATCTTGGTCATAAACCCACAATTCATCGAATCTCGACAAACACACCGCAAAAACAATTACATCGAATAGATCTCCAAGAGAATCGAGGAGAACTTTGTATTGAGATCCAAAGAGAGAGAAGAAGCCATCTAGCTAATAACTATGGACCCAAAGGTCTATGGTAAACTACTCACACATCATCGGAGAGGCTATGGTGTTGATGTAGACGCCCTCCGTGATTGATTCCCCCTCCGGCGGAGCGCCAGAAAAGGCCCCAAGATGGGATCTCACGGGTACATAAGGTTGCGGCAGTGGAAATAGGGTTTCGTGGTGCTCCTAGATGTTTTCAAGGTATATGGGTACATATAGGAGGAAGAAGTAGGTCGGTGGAGCTGCGAGGGGCCCGCGAGGGTGGGGGCACGCCTGGCCCCCCTGGGCGCGCCCTCCTGCCTCGTGGCCTCCTCGCTAGGCATAAAAACAAGAATAGATCTAGGTATTATCATCTTTGGTATGCAATCCATAAGTGGCTCTCATAATAGAATCATAAGGTAATTTAATTTTCTTCCTAGGAAAGTGTTCCACGCCCTTCCTTGATTGAAATGGGAATCTAATATTTCCTTCTTTCATATCAATAATTGCACCAATCGTTGTAAGGAGAAGGTCTACCAAGAATAATAGGACCTGTAGGATTGCAATCTATATCAAGAACAATGAAATCTACGGGCACATAGTTCCTATTTGCAACAATAAGAACACCATTAATTCTTCCCATAGGTTTCTTAGTGGTGGAATCCGCAAGATGCAACTTTAAAGAACAATCATCAAATTCAGGGAAACCTAACACATCACACAAAGTTTTTGGAATCGTGGAAACACTAGTACCTAAATCACATAAAGCATAGCATTCATGATCTTTAATCTTAATTTTAATAGTAGGTTCCCACTCATCCTAAAGTATTCTAGGGATAGAGACTTCTAATTCAAGTTCCTCTTCATAAGATTGCATTAAAGCATAAACGATATGTTTGGTAAAGGCTTTGTTTTGATCATAAGCATGAGGAGAATTTAGCACGGATTGCAACAAGGAAATACAATCTATCAAAGAGCAATTATCATAATTAAATTCCTTGAAATCCAAAATGGTGGGTTCATTGCTATGTAAAGTTTTAGCCTCCTCAATCCCAGTTATATTAATTTTTGCATCAAGATCTAAAAACTCCGAATCATTGGGGCGCCTTTTGACTAAAGTTGAATCATCTCCAGTCCCATCTTTATCAAGATTCATATTGGAAAACAAATATTTAATAGGGGACACATCAATCACTTTTATATCTTCATCATTATTATCATCGAAACAAGAAGAACACGCTTTTACAAAGCAAATCCTTTTTAGCACGCATCCTAGCGGTTCTTCCTTTGCACTCATCAATTGAAATTCTCATGGCTTTGATAGACTCATTGATATCATGCTTAGGTGGAATAGATCTAAGTTTCAAAGAATCAACATCAAGAGAAATTCTATCCATGTTCCTAGCCAACTCATCAATCTTAGGCAATTTTTCTTCAAGCAAAGCATTGAAATTCTTCTGAGAAATCATAAATTCTTTAACACTGGTCTCAAAATCAGAGGGCATCTTATGAAAATTTCCATAAGAGTTGTTGTAGGAATTACCATAATTATTAGAGGAATTACTAGGGAAAGGCCTAGAATTAAAGTTTCCTCTATACGCGTTGTTACCAAAATTGTTCCTACCAACAAAATTCACACCCATAGATTGATTATTATTCTCAATCAAAGTAGATAAAGGCATATCATTATGATCAGAAGAATGTAAGTGCATCTAGTGCCCCTTAGTGATTTTGGTGTATTGAAGACTTATAGGTTAAGGGACTAATGCGTGTGTGAGTGTACACAGGTCTATAAGTCTATGAGGAATTTGATATTTACAGGAAAAGTCGACCCCTAAAAATGAATATCTTCGACTGAAGATTTTTGTATTTCTGAAGACTTTCATGAAGACTTTGAAAGTGAAGAAATTGGTGTGTCCGTGAAGACTTGATATTCATGCGAGAAATATGAAGCTTGAAGACTTTCGTTTTCATAGTTTTGGTTTTCTCTTTCTTGAGTCATAGGAAACACCGTACTGTTAAAGGGGGTCGAGGAAATACTAAGGAAAAATTTCCATGTGATGATCAACTCAAATCCTACACCTACCAATCCCTTTGAGTGAAGCCATTGGAAATCTCATACAGTTCAGTCAATTTCTTCAGTGACAGAGACGAAGTTTTTCTCGTCTCTGAGGAATTTGTCCTGACTGAGGAGTTAGGAATTCGCCAGTGCGGATTGCCTACATAGTGAGGAACATGATAGCCCTGAGGATTTTGCTACTCAAAATTCCGACCGTTGCTGTGCTATGCGCCAACTGTCCCAAAATATCTATCCACCTAACGGTCATATCATTGAAGGGCATTTATGTCTTATCATGTCGGGCTGCTCCCTAGGCTATAAATAGCCGCCCCCTACAACCACTAGCTGGTTGGCTGCTCTGAGAGAAACTGACACTTGTCATTTGAGAGCAACCCATCCTCCGTGGACTTTGAGCGAAAATCATCATCTGAAGAAAAACCAAAAACCCAAACACCTACAAACCCCAAGTGATTGAGCATCACTGAAGAGATTGATCCTGAGTGGATCCGACGCTTGTTACCTTTGAAGACTGTGCTTCTTCCAGACGGTTAGGCGTCATGGTCTAGAGCATCCAAGAGGAATAGTGGATTGCCGAGTGACCAAGTTTGTGAAGGTTTGCAAGTCACCTGAAGAATTACCACGAGTGATTGGACGAGGTCTATGTGACCTTAGTTCAAGGAGAATATGGTGAGGACTGGGTATCTTGGACTAATTGTCCTTGACTGGGTGTCCGGGACTGTGTGTCCTCGAGTTTAAATACTCAGCCGCTCCAACCAGACGTACAACTAAGACAGCAGTTGGAACTGGTCTACCAAATCATTGTCTTCACCGAGCTTACTGGTTTTATTTCCTCAACTCTTTCATTTCCTCATAACTGTGTTGTATGTTTGTTCATATCTGTGTTTCAAGACTTTGACTAAAGACTTTCTCAATTTCTTCAGTCTGTTTGTCTTCATCCTGAGTTATCCTATCATTATGCTTCCTGTATTCTGTGCCTGTCTTCATTTCATCATGATGACTATGCTTGTATTCTATTGTGTTTACTTTCGAGTACTTATTCCGATGCTAGTAGTTCTTCGCTAAGGAATTTCCTCACCAGCAAATTCCGCAGTGAAGAATTTCATAAAAATCGCCTATTCACCCCCCTCTAGTTGATATAACGCACTTTCAATTGGTATCAGAGCAAGGTACTCCCTTGTTCTGTGTGATTTTGGTTTAACCGCCTGGAGTTTTAGTTATGTCGATCGCAGGTATGATCAAGGTCTTTGTTGGGTTTCCTACCTTCGATGGGACGGACTACCCCTACTGGAAGAATAAGATGCGAATGCATCTTGAAGCAATTGATAACGATCTCTGGTATGTTGTGGAAAATGGTGTTCCCTCAGTCACACCTTCTCTGAATGCTGCCGATGTGAAGAGATTCAAGCAACTCGACTCTCAAGCGAAGAATATCATATGTGGACATCTGAGCAAAGGACAGTATGGCAGAGTGAGTGCTTTGGAAACAACGAAGCTTATCTAAGACAGGTTGTCCAAAGTGAATGAAGGAGTCTCAACTCAGCGTGACTCTCGAGTTGATGTTCTTCGCAATCTCTTCAACCGCTTCAAAAGACTCGACAATGAAAATGTTCAACAAACCTTCGATCGCCTCACTGACATCTCAAATGAGCTTCAAGCACTTGGTGCCACTGACATCACCGACCATGAGGTGGTGAAGAAATTGCTGAGATCGCTTGATTCCTCATTTGACACTCTGGCACTGATGATACAAGAACGTGCTGATTACAAGTCACTTGATCCCGCTGATATTCTCGAGAGGCTAAATACTCATGAGTTCCAACTTGCTGAAAAGAGAGATCTCTATGGTTCAAGCTATGGCAGAACACGTGCACTGAAGGCCAAGGCAGTATCTGAGTCCGAAGATGAAGACTCTGGTAGCAGCCTTGGTGATCCTGAAGAACTGAGCCATAATCTGGCTCTGCTCGTGAAGAAGTTCCAAAAGTTCTCAAGACGTGGTCGCCTTAGAAGATCCTCAAGGAGCAATGATTCCTCATCCAGTGACTACAAGAAGAGGCTCTGTCACAAGTGCAAAAAACCTAGACATTTCATTCAAGATTGTCCTCAGTGGGAAAAGGAATCAAAGAAGAAGAAATACAAGGATTACAGTTCTGATGATGCAAAGAAAAAGAAGAAATCCACAAAATCCTCATCATCAAAATCCTTAAAGCCTTCCTATCACAAGAAGAGCAGCTCCAAGAAGGCCAGGGCATTCATTGGCAAGGAAATGGACTCTGAGGCTGAATCTGAAGAAAATGAGGAAGAGGAGTCATCTGAGGAGTATGAATCCGGAGTGGCGAGCCTAGCTCTCGGTACTGCATTCGTCAGCAAGTCTATCTTCAACACTGAAGAAAATGACCTCACCAACAAGGCTGATGAAGGCGATGATGACTACGCTCCCACCTATTGCTTCATGGCAAAGGGTGCCAAGGTACTCAAATATACCTCCTCTGAATCAAGTGAGAATGAATCTGATGAAAACCTTAAGCCCAGCTATATTAAACTTGCTAAGATTGCTATAAAACAACAAAGGGCTTTAGAAAAGGTTCAAAACATGCTAAATAAAAGTGATGATATGTTGGGTGAAGAAATGGATCGCACTGAAACTTTGACTGAAAATCTTCAGAGACTTCAGTCCAAGCTTGACAAACTTCAAAGTCATCATAACACTCTCTTATCGGATCATGAGAAGCTTTCTTATGAATTTCTTCAAAGAAAGCAAGACATTGAGAAGCTAAGAGTGAGTTATGAAGATCTTCAGAAGGAGCGCGATTCATTACTTGCTCAACAAATCAGCGCATCTCAAGAAGAATTTGTTCCTCCATGCTTGAAGTGCATTAAACGTGAATCTGCTAATTCTTCACCTGAATGTTCAAATGCTGCTAATGTTTCAAATTCTTCACATGCCTCTGCCATCACTAATTCCTCATCTGAGGACATTGCTAGTATCACTGACAATGCAGGGCTGAAGGAATTGTACACGTCAGGCATGTGCAAAAGCCTCAAAGGACATCAGGCTCTTTGTGATGTGCTTAAAAAGCAGATCCTCAACAAGAACCCTAGGAAAGAGGGTATCGCCTTTGAGAGGAAACTCAATGCTGATGGTACATATTGGAAGCCTGAGCAGTACCCCAAAACTACATGGGTTGCTGCAAAGGGACCTCCAGTTGATCCATCTAACTTATCTGGATTTGCATGTGAATCTCCTCATTCTAATGATGAGTCAATTGACTCCAACTATAAGCTATTTAAAAATCAGAATGGTGAAGTATTTGCTAGATATGTTGGCACTAACTGCAGGAACGGCTCCCCTATGCAGAAAATCTGGGTTCCCAAAAGATGCCTTGAAAATCTTCAGGTGAATGTCATCATGACGCCACCTGTGAAGAATAGGAACCCCAGATCAAATTCCTCATACGGACCAAATTCCTCATATGGATCAAAGTCCTCATATGAACATCATCATGCTAACCCGTCTGTTTCGCAGGGAAGATCTAAGGATTATGGATATGTGCATTATTCTTCAAATCATTATGTCCATAAGTCCTCGAAGAATTTCTCTGCTTACTCATATGCTTACTCTAACCCATCTTACGTGAAACGAAATGGATTGGCTTCTATGCCATCCTTCTCATATGGAGCTTGCAGAATGATGAACTCTTTGCCACCCCTTCAGATGTGGGTGGTGAAGAAAAAGAACTAATCTCTTCTGCAGGGTCAGGTCTCCAGACGCACGTAATCGTCTGAAGAACTTGCTGGAGACCTGAGCATGCCTGATAGGACGCAGGCTAATCATGAAGAAATGAACTTTCTTTTCTCACGTCCTCATATTGCTTTATCAGTTCTTTTACTTGATGAAATTGATCTGATGAATTGATGCCATATTCTTCACTGATGAAGTATATGAGTTTGTAAGCTGCACTAATTCATCTGCAAGATGATTAACCCAAAGCCACTGAGTGGGTCCTTGATAGTGGATGTACAAACCACATGACTGGCAACAAGAATCTATTGATGGATGCTCCATTATCTCTGTTGCATCTGAAGCATATCATCTTTGCTGACAAAGGCAAAAGTCAGGTATTGGGTCTAGGTAAGGTTGCGATTACAAAGGATCGACACATGGACAAAGTCATGCTTGTTGAGTCCTTAGGATACAACCTTATGTCTGTCTCAATGCTTTGTGATCTTGATATGGTTGTTGTCTTCGGCAAGTACCGTTGTGTTGTGGTTATGGAAGCTGACAATTCCAAAGTCTTCGAAGGCTTTAGGAGAGGAGACCTGTATATTGTTGATTTCTCTACAGGACCACAACCAGCCGTGTGCTTACTTGCAAAAGCTTCAGAAGGCTGGCTCTGGCATCGACGACTTGGTCATGCAGGCATGAGGAATTTGCACACGCTTGCGAAGAAGAAGCATGTCATTGCATCGAGAATGTCAAATTCCTCAAGGATCACCTATGCGGAGCCTGTGAAGCTGGGAAGATGACCAAGGCCAAGCATCCAGCGAAGACTATCATGACCACCACTCGCCCATTTGAATTGCTTCACATGGATCTCTTTGGTCCTAATCATTATTCTGCTATCTCAAATGAAGCATCTCAATATGGCTTCGTTATTGTTGATGATTATTCTCGTTACAAATGGGTACACCTTGTTACTTACAAACATGAAGTGCAGGAAGTCTTCAAACGATTTTCCTTGAGGGCTTCAACCAACTTTGGTTTGAAGATCAAGCACATCAGAAGTGACAATGGCACTGAGTTCAAGAATTCTGGTCTCAATGACTATCTTGATGAACTTGGTATCACTCATGAGTTATCTGCTCCTTACACTCCTCAGCAGAATGGCGTCGTGGAGCGCAAGAACAGGACTCTTGCTGAGATGGCTCGCACTATGCTTGATGAATACAAAATGCCTCGTCGTTTCTGGACTGAGGCAATTGATACTGCGTGCCATATCATCAACAGAGTATATCTTCATAAATTCTTCAAAAATACTGCCTATGAACTCCTCACTGATAAGAAACCCAATGTAAGTTATTTCAAAGTATTCGGTGCTAAATGTTGGATTAGAGATCCTCATCACAACTCAAAATTTGCACCCAAAGCACATGAAGGTTTTATGCTTGGTTACGGAAAGGACTCACACACCTATAGAGTCTTCAACAACGTTCTTCACAAAGTTGTTGAAACTGTAGATGTGCGGTTCGATGAAACTAATGGCTCGCAAAGAGAGCACCTACCTACTGTGATAGATGAACCAGCACCTGAGGAAGCTATCAAGTTCAAGGCTACTAAGGATGTCATTCCTACTAAAGAATCTGCTGAAGAATTCATTCCAGAACATGAAGAACGTCGAGCTAATGCACTTGAAGAAAATGCTGAAGAAAATGGTGCTGAAGAAAACACTGATCAAATTCTTCAACGACAACCAGCTCATCCTCGCATTGCAAAAGAAGTGCAAGTTGAAAAGATCATCAATGACATCAAAGCGCCAGGTCCTCTCACACGCTCAAAAGCTTCACATTTGTCTAACTTTTGTGGGCAGTATGCTTTTGTCTCTATTACAGAGCCCACTAAGGTAGATGAAGCATTTCTGGAGCCTGAGTGGATTCAAGCCATGCAAGAAGAATTACATCAGTTCGAGCTTAACAATGTTTGGGAACTGGTCAAACGTCCAGATCCTCGCAAGCACAATATCATCGGCACAAAGTGGATCTACCGCAACAAGCAAGATGAAAATGGCCTTGTGGTGAGGAATAAGGCACGGCTTGTAGCTCAAGGCTACACACAGGTTGAAGGAATTGATTTCGATGAAACTTTTGCACCTGTTGCTAGACTTGAGGCTATTCGCATATTACTTGCTTATGCTAACCATCATGATATCAATTTATATCAAATGAATGTGAAAAGTGCATTCCTCAATGGTAAGCTTGAGGAAGAAGTATATGTTGCTCAACCCCCAGGTTTTGAAGATCCAAAGAATTCTGACAAAGTCTTCAGACTCAACAAGGCCCTCTATGGCCTCAAGCAGGCCCCACGGGCTTGGTATGATACCTTGGAGGAACTCTTCATGAAGAAAGGCTTCAAACCCAATTCACTCGACCCTACTCTTTTCACTAAATCTTATGATGGTGAATTGTTTGTGTGCCAAGTATATGTTGATGATATTATCTTTGGCTGTACTGACCAACGTTATAGTGATGAATTTGCCTATATGATGAGTGAAGAATATCAAATGTCTAGGATGGGAGAGTTGAAATTCTTCTTAGGTCTTCAAATTCGTCAACAACACAATGGCATATTCATATCTCAGGAGAAATACCTCAAGGATGTATTGAGGAAATTCGGCATGCAAGATTGCAAAGGCGTCAAAATTCCTATGCCCACAAATGGCCATCTGTGCACTGATGAAAATGGTATTGACTTCGATCATAAGGTATACCGCTCCATGATAGGTTCCTTATTATACTTATGTGCATCTAGGCCAGATATAATGCTTAGTGTTTGCATGTGTGCCCGATTTCAAGCTGCACCGAAGGAATCACACCATAAGGCTGTGAAGCATATTCTTCGATATCTAGCTCACACACCAACACTTGGATTATGGTACCCCAAGGGCTCGGCTTTTGATCTTGTTGGATATTCTGACTCTGACTATGCTGGAGATCGTGTGGATCGAAAGTCAACATCTGGTACATGTCATTTCCTCGAACGATCTTTGGTCTGTTGGTCCTCGAAGAAACAGAACTGCGTATCACTATCTACTGCTGAAGCTGAGTACATTACCGCTGGTTCTTGCTGTGCCCAATTGCTATGGATGAAGCAAACTCTCAAGGACTACGGCGTCAACATGAAGAATGTACCTCTCTTCTGTGACAATGAGAGTGCCATCAAGATTGCACATAGCCCAGTTCAGCAGTCGAAGACAAAGCACATTCAGATTCGTCATCATTTTCTTCGTGATCATGTGTTGAAGGGCGACATTTCTATTGAGCATGTGAAGACTGAAGAACAGCTAGCCGATATCTTCACAAAGCCCTTGGATGAGAAGAGATTTAGCAAGTTGCGGTGTGAGCTAAACATCTTAGAGTCTTCGAATGTTCTTTGAAAAGGACACTCATCCTAACACTTATGCAAAATTGATGACTTATATGTGCAACACTTGAAGAAATGTTTTTCTTCAATCAATGAAGAATAACACTCTTAGTGTGAAGAAATTAACGAAGAATTTCATTCTCAGAACCCTACGATAATTGTACGCGGTGTCTGAAATCATCATTCTTATACGGTGGGTCATGCCACCACCAAAAGTTGAAATTCCTCAAATTATTCATATTCTTCAACTTTGCATAGTCTTCACTGGTTCCGTCGTTTTTCTTCATTGGATATATATATATATATGAATTTATGTCCTCTACAGCATTCACTTATTGCTATTTCTTCAAGTTGGTTTTCTACTAAGTGAATGTGATCGGACCCTTCCCCTCTATGCTATACTCAACCCAATCTGTTCACAAATTCTTCATGTGCGTTCTATTTGAAACTCGTTCAAAATCTTCATTGTGTCCTTGTCAGCTGAAGAAATTGCGAACGGAACTTTAAAACCTATCTTATTGAAATTTTCGGTTTTGCCGCTCAAACCGTTCCGCATCCCTCGATACACTTATCCACTCACCCACGATCTAACACGATCTCCACCTCTCACTACGTGGGTGACACATGTCATGCGAATGAGAAGGGTCAGGGGCACGTTCATCCAATTTCTTCGGGCGAGCAGTTTTTCACCATGGCTATAAATACCCCTCCTTCCCTTCCTCACTTCTTTTACTCCGCTCGACCTCTCTCTCCAGCTCGAGCTTCTCAAACCCTAGCGTCGCTGCTACTTCATCCTCGCCGGTGAGGAAGAGCTTCACTGCCTCGACCTCGTCGCCGATGTACTCGCGCCGACCGCGGACATCTTCACTCCGCCGCCGCCGTAGCCGTCTTCCTCCGCCAAGTTAGGGCGTGGAAGATCTGCACTGACGAACTTCACATCTCCCCACTCCAGTTCGTCGTGTTCTTCATCCAGGGTAAATAAAATTTACTTTTACTACCCTCGTTGATTCGAATGATTATCTACAAAATCTTCAAAGGTGTTTTTCTTCATATCTTCACACACTAAACACCTCACAAGTCATCTGTTCTTGATTCGTTTCTCTAAGCATCATTTTTCTTCAAGATTCCTCAATTGTGTGGATCTTTGATCTATACAACTCTGGAACCTAAGACAAAGAACGCTTAGTGAAAATCTTCAAGACTCATCTGGTCAAATTCCTCAAACCTGTTCATTTTGAAAAACCTTCTGAGAACGCATATGACCTCTCCAAATTCCTCGCAACTATACTCTGTTCGCAGGTACACATGTCAGCTGCTGAATCACTAGGTTCTCATCAACTTAACTCATTTGCAGCGTTCCTCGAAGAAAAGTTGCATATTTCTTCAAAGAATTCGATTGTTCAAATTCCTCAACTAAAGAAAATGGCTGATGGTAAAAGGCCACAGAAGGGAGGAAAGAGGCCTGAGGTAAATACATCGTTTGAGATCCCTGATGACATATATGCTGGGTACTGCACACCTACTGAGGAAACCAAGAATGAGCGCAAAGTGCACATTCAGAAAATAGAGAGGAGATGGGCAAGAGAATGCAGGGAGTACAGATATGTCACTGCTAAGTATATGAAGAAATTCGCACTCCATCCTCCTTGCCCAAGAGCTCCATTGGCACCTGGCCAAATTGCTGATCCCACCAGCCTCAAGCGAGGTGAGGACTATCCTAATGAATAGGCCAAGCGCCAAGCCAAGCTGGCTAAGCAAGCCAGAGAAGTAGTGAGGAAATTTAATGAAGACTCTGCTGCTGCCTCTGCTGAGGCCTTTGTTGTCAAGCCAAAGAAGGCTATGTCAAAGAAGCCTGCGCGCAAGCCAAGTGCTTCACCAACAATGCCCTCAAGGCCAAGTTCCTCAGCAATGCCCTCACGGCCAGAATCATCAAAGCCCTCACGGACAATTCCTCATGCTGCTCCTATTCCTCCAAAGTCCTCAGCTCCTCCGCCGAAGCCTTCAGCTGTTCCGACCAAATCCTCAGCACCTGTGCATCTCGCTTCGTGCCAAAGGACTGCCGGCATCTCCATTGCCTCAGTTGTCTCAGCTAGTTCCTCAGCTGGCCCCTCACTACTGAAGACAAAGGCCACTGCTAGATGAGGTCCACGCTCAAGTCCTCAAAAGAAGCAAGTCGCTTTCCAAGTGCCGTCTGATGAAGACGAAGCTGATGATGATGAACTTGCAGAAATCATCAGAGACAGGCAAGTCAGGGCCGCTAGAGCCAAAGGATCAGAGGTGCCACTGCTTTTGGATCCCAAGCTGATCCTCGACTACATAGATGATTGGCACAAGGACCCCAACACTCCCTTGCCGGACTTCAAGCTGACTCCTGGCCAAAGTCACATGCTGACCCACTTCATTCAAGAAGAAAAGTGGAAATTTGAGAAGGCCAGGCAGATCAAGAAAGCGCAATACAAGAAGGAGAAATTTCTGAAGAACAACGTTGTCACTATGACAACTGATGAACTTGTAAAAATCCAATCTGAAATCAAAACCCTCAGCGATGACTTCATAGCCTACTATGCTGATTGGCAAGGAGCCAAAGTTAGATTTGTAAAGATAACTGAACAGTTCACTTCAAATGTTGCTGCCCCAACACAACAGGGAATTCCTCAGGCTGAAGCATCTGCTTAGCCGACTGAAGAACACGCCAGCACCGCTGATGAAAATCAGACTGCTGAAGAAAATGTGAGTTCTAGGGCTGATGACTGCACTCCAGCCGCTGAAGAAATTGCCAGGGCATCCACTTATGGTGCGCCTGAAGAAACTGAAGAAATCAGGGCAACTGCATTAGTTGCGCCTGAAGAAAATCAACCAGATTCCTCAGCTGCTCCTGCACCAACTTCAACTCCAATCCTTCCATCTGCATCAGATGTGAAGAAGACCAAGGCTGCAGAGCGTGCTGCAGTGAAGAAAAGGAAAGCATCAGCTGCTTCAGATTCTTCAGCTCTGAAGAAAATGAAGCCTATGACAAGTTCATTTGCACATCCGATTGATGTTGTTCTCATCTCAACCAGGACATCAAAGGACCTTGTTCCTTTTGATGAAGAATATGTGATCCCCAGCGGATTTGATGAAGAAACTCATTCTGCTGCCTCGTCTGAACCATTGGATGAAGAAATTGAAGTGGATGCGATCCCTTCAACACCTATCATCTCCTCGCCTATGCCTCAGTTCACAGCTGAAGAGGCTGGCGTTGAAGAAATGGAAGATGATGATGTGGACATTGGTTGCTCCACACCCTTCATCAGTGATGAATTCTGGGAAAGTCAGCATCCAAACTCTCCAATGTTCACTCCTCTACAACAAATTCCTCAGTCCCCCACACAAACTGTTCACATGGGCTCTGAAGAAACTTATCCCACTGCATCTGTCCATGAGGAAATTCCAGCCACTAGCGCTGATGAAACTGCTGCTGCTGCAAAACCAACTACGCAAACTGCCACTGAGGAGGAACCAGAAATTCCTCAGCCTGAAGAACCTGCGATCGAGATTCCTGAAGTCGTGATGCAACTCACTGACACTCCTCTGTCGAAGCCAAAGGATCCATTCTCACGCAAGCAAAAGTTCAAGGCTGATGATTTCTTCGGCGAGCACGTATTCTTCAAAGATTACAACCCATATGACTCTGCTCACATTAGGAAGAGGTGTTTCTGGACTGCCAGTCAAGAAAATTTCTATTCCTCAGTGCTGTTCAACAAGGAGAAGATTTTCTACCATGAGCATATTCCTCACGTGGATATGGAATCTCTGACATGCTTCGCACCAGCCCTCAGTGTTCTTCACGACGCTGGGCTGCTCAACTTTTGCTCTGACATCTGCGATTGGAATGAAGAACTGATTCTTCAATTCTAAGCAATGTTGCACATCACCGGAGATGCTGAAGATGTGAATTCATGGGTGCTAGACTGGATGTCTGAAAACACTCACTACACTGCACCAGCCTCTGAATTGCTTCGTGCTCTACCACTCAGTCCTCCCCTTGAAGAAGCTCGCCGCATCTACAGTGAACCTGCGCTCACACATCATTACATGCATGTGCTGATGAAACCTTTGAAGCCATGTCAAGCACCAAGAACCAAATTCCTCGTGAAGGAATTTTTGTACGTGCCCAGAACTGTCTATCATATTCTTACGAGGACAATCAGTCCTATCAAAGGCCACGACTCATATGATGAGGAAATTGTTGGCATCATGAAGAATCTGGTATTCAACATCGTTCATGGCATTCATGTCAATTATCACGATTTCTTCATGAGGACTATGGCCAATGTTGCACTGTCTCCATTTGAGCTGAAGCCTTATGCACCTTGGATCATGAGATTCCTCAGGACAAGGTCTTCACTCAACTACAAAGCTGATTTCCAGAATCATCTTAGCTACTTGCCCCCAATTGAAGTCCTCAAGCAGACATATTCCTCAGTTGATGGAAAGGGCAAGGCACCAGCTGTAATTGATGAAGTCATTCGTCCATTGGATGGTCAGTTTCACAAAGCTGCATCTTATTCCACCAATGATGACTCTTCCACACATGACTCTGCCAATGCACCTAAGTCCACTCCTCAAGCCACTGCTCCGCGCGTGATGACTGACCGTGAACTTCTGCTTAGTCTTCACCAAAAGGTGGATCGAAATCACAAATGGGTTAAGCGTCAGTTTGGTTCACTTCTTCACAACATGACTGCCACACACAATGCAGTGAAGAAAAACCACTACTACCTCCATCAAGTCTTCGGTCACACCTGGGCAATCCTGTCACATTTGTATGGTGAAGAAGATCTGAAGAACATGGGTCTTAATGAAGATTTTGACTGGTCTGCACCTCCTCCGAAGAAATTCAAGAAGGTCAAGGTTCCTTCTCTGGTGGCCAGCTCATATTCTTCATCGCGCGACACTGATGAACATGAAGATTTGGACGACACTGCGGCAGGCCCTACATCAACAAACGACCCCAACAACGATGGCGCTCCTTCATCAACATGATTATCTTCAAGGGCGTTAGTCCTCATTTTCGATCCTTTTGGTCATTCGATGACAAAGGGGGAGAAATATGAGTTAGTCTTCAAGCGGGTCTACTATATGGGCGTTTTTTTGCTAAGTTACAACTCTCGTTCTTCTGAAACTTTATTGGATCGAGCTGTAATCTTAAACCCGATGGTGCTCTGATACTTTTGATGCACTGTGCTCTGATACTCTTGATGCACTATTCTGCATGCTTATTCCTTGTTAATATTATTGCACGCATGTTGAATTTCTTCAGGCACCATATTTCATCATGCATTTCAAATTCTTCATATTATATGTTAAATGCGTGTATGAATTACAAGATATAGGGGAAGATCTCCATGATTCAACTCTTCAAGTGTGCATTGCTTCAAAAGCAAATTGCTCACTATGCACATCTTCAGGGGGAGTTCTTCTCTATCTTGCAATCAAATTCCTCAATATCAGTATTTACACTTCATATGTTTATCCCCGTTGAAAACTTAACCTATATTGTCATCAATCACCAAAAAAGGGGGAGATTGTAAGTGCATCTAGTGCCCCTTAGTGATTTTGGTGTATTGAAGACTTATAGGTTAAGGGACTAATGCGTGTGTGAGTGTACACAGGTCTATAAGTCTATGAGGAGTTTGGTATTTATAGGAAAAGTCGACCCCTAAAAATTAATATCTTCGACTGAAGATTTTGGTATTTCTGAAGACTTTCATGAAGACTTTGAAAGTGAAGAAATTGGTGTGTCCGTGAAGACTTGATATTCCTGCGAGAAATATGAAGCTTGAAGACTTTCGTTTTCATAGTTTTGTTTATATCTTTCTTGAGTCATAGGAAACACCATTCTGTTAAAGGGGGTCGAGGAAATTCTAAGGAAAAATTTCCATGTGATGCTAAACTCAAATCCTACACCTACCAATCCATTCGAGTGAAGCCATTGGAAATCTCATACAGTTCAGTCAATTTCTTCAGTGACAGAGACGAAGTTCTTCTGGTCTCTGAGGAATTTGTCCTGACTAAGGAGTTAGGAATTCGCCAGTGCGGATTGCCTACACAGTGAGGAACATGATAGCCCTGAGGATTTTGATACTCAAAATTCCGACCGTTGTTGTGCTATGCGCCAGCTGTCCCAAAATATCTATCCACCTAACGGTCATATCATTGAAGGGCATTTATGTCTTATCATGTCGGGCTGCTCCCTAGGCTATAAATAGCCGCCCCCTACAACCACTAGCTGGTTGGCTGCTCCGAGAGAAACTGACACTTTTCATCTGAGAGCAACCCATCCTCCGAGGACTTTGAGTGAAAATCATCAAGTGAGGAAAAACCCAAAACCCCAAACCCAAACACCTACAAACCCCAAGTGATTGAGCATCACTGAAGAGACTGATCCTGAGTGGATCCGACGATTGTTACCTTTGAAGACCGTGCTTCTTCCAGACGGTTAGGCATCATGGTCTAGAGCATCCAAGAGGAATAGTGGATCGCCGAGTGACCAAGTTTGTGAAGGTTTGGAAGTCACCTGAAGACTTACCACGAGTGATTGGACGAGGTCTGTGTGACCTTAGTTCAAGGAGAATACGGTGAGGACTGGGTGTCTTCGACTAAGTGTCCTTGACTGAGTGTCCGGGACTGTGTCCTCGATTTTAAATACTCAGCCGCTCCAACCAGTCGTACAACTGAGACAGCAGTTGGAACTGGTCTACAAAATCATTGTCTTCACCGAGCTTACTGGTTTTATTTCCTCAACTCTTTCATTTCCTCATAACTGTGTTGTATGTTTGTTCATATTTGTGTTTGAAGACTTTGACTGAAGACTTTCTCAATTTCCTCAGTTCAATTTCTTCAGTCTGTTTGTCTTCATCCTGAGTTATCCCGTGATTACGCTTCCTGTACTCTGTGCATGTCTTCATTTCATCATGATGACTATGTTTGTATTCTGTTGTGTTTAGTTTTGAGTACTTATTCTGCTGCTAGTAGTTCTTCGCTAAGGAATTTCCTCACCAGCAAATTCCTCAGTGAAGAATTTCATAAAAATCGCCTATTCACCCCCCTCTAGTCAATATAACGCACTTTCAAAGAAACACTCTTATTAGCAAACAATTTCATAAGTTCATCCATCTTTCCACTCAAAACATTAATCTCTTCTATCGCATGAAGCTTTTTACTAGTAGATCTTTCTGTGTGCCATTGAGAATAATTAACAATAATATTATCTAGGAGTTTAGTAGCTTCTCCTAAAGTGATTTCCATAAAAGAGCCTCCCGCGGCCGAATCTAAAAGATTTCTAGAAGCAAAATTCAATCCAGCATAAAAAATTTGTTTAATCATCCATAAATTCAAACCATGTGTAGGGCAGTTACGTATCATTAATTTCATCCCCTCCCAAGCTTGTGCAACATGCTCATGATCAAGTTGCTTAAAATTCATAATATTTTTTCTAAGAGAGATGATCTTAGCGGGAGGAAAATACTTAGAGATAAAAGCATCTTTGCACTTATTCCATGGATCAATATTATTTTTAGGCAAAGACGAAAACCAAGCTTTAGCACGATCTCTAAGTGAAAACGGAAATAGCTTCAATTTAACAATATCATTGTCCACATCTTTTTTCTTTTGCATATCACATAAATCAACAAAACTATTTAGATGGGTAGCGGCATCTTCACTAGGAAGGCCAGCAAATTGATCTTTCATGACAAGATTCGGCAAAGCAGTATTAATTTCACAATATTTAGCATCGGTAAAAGGAGCAATCGGAGTGCTAATAAAATCATTATTTTTGGTATTGGAAAAGTCACACAATTTAGTATTATCCTGAGGCATCATGACAAACAATCAATCCAACACACAAGCAAACAAGAGGCAAGCGAAAAGAGATGGGTGGAAAAAGAAGGGCGAATAAAACGGAAAAGGGGCGGATAAAACGGCAAGGGTGAAGTGGGGGAGAGGAAAACGAGAGGCAAATGGTAAATAATGTAATGCGAGGGAGAAGAGTTTGTGATGGGTACTTGGTATGTCTTGACTTGTGCGTAGATCTCCCCGACAACGGCGCCCGAAATCCTTCTTGCTACCTCTTGAGTATGCATTGGTTTTCCCTTGAAGAGGAAAGGGTGATGCAGCAAAGTAGCGTAAGTATTTCCCTCAGTTTTTGAGAACCAAGGTATCAATCCAGTAGGAGACTACACGCAAGTCCCTCGTACCTGCACAAACAATCAAGAACCTTGCAACCAACGCGATAAAGGGGTTCCCAGTCCCTTCATAGCCACTTGCAAAAGTGAGATCTGATAAAGATAATAAGATACATATATTTGGTATTTTTGTTGTATAGATTGAAAAGTAAAGATTACAAAATAAACGGCGACAAAAATAACTAGTTGACGGGAGAATAATATAATGGAGAATAGACCTGGGGGCCATAGGGTTCACTAGTGGCTTCTCTCAAGATAGCATAATCTACTGTGGGTGAACAAATTATTGTCGAGCAATTGATAGAAAAGCGAATAGTTATGAGAATATCTAGGCATGATCATGTATATAGGCATCACATCCGTGAAAAGTAGACCAAAATGATTCTGCATCTACTACTATTACTCCACACATCGACTGCTATCCATCATGCATCTAGAGTATTAAGTTCATAAGAACAGAGTAACGCATTAGGCAAGATGACATGATGTAGAGGGATAAACTCAAGCAATATGATATAAACCCCATCTTTTTATACTCGATGGCAACAATACAATATGTGCCTTGCTGCCCCTGCTGTCACTGGGAAAGGACACCGCAAGATTGAACCCAAAGCTAAGCACTTCTCCCATTGCAAGAAAGATCAATCTAGTAGGCCAAACCAAACTGATAATTCAAAGAGACTTACAAAGATATTTAAATCATGCATATAAGAATTCAGAAGAAACAAATATTGTTCATAGATAATCTTGGTCATAAACCCACAATTCATCGGATCTTGACAAACACACCGCAAAAATAATTACATCGAATAGATCTCCAAGAGAATCGAGGAGAACTTTGTATTGAGATCCAAAGAGAGAGAGAACAAGCCATCTAGCTAATAACTATGGACCCAAAGGTCTGTGGTAAACTACTCACACATCATCGGAGAGGCTATGGTGTTGATGTAGAAGGCCTCCGTGATCGATTCCCCCTCCGGTGGAGCGCCAGAAAAGGCCCCAAGATGGGATCTCACATGTACAGAAGGTTGCAGCGGTGGAAATAGGGTTTCGTGGTGCTCCTGGATGTTTTCAGGGTATATGGGTATATATAGGAGGAATAAGTAGGTCGATGGAGCTGTGAGGGGCCCATGAGGGTGCGGGGCGCACCCTCCGTCCTCGTGGCCTCCTCGCTTCTTTCTTGACGTCCACTCCAGGTCTCCTGGATTACGTTTGTTCAAAAATGATCCTCGCAAAGGTTTCATTCCATTTGGATTCCGTTTGATATTCCTTTTCTGCGAAACAATGAAATAGGAAAAAAAACAATTGGCAGTGGGCCTTTGTTTAATTGGTTACTAATATAAAAGTGCATAATAAAGCCCATTAAACATCCAAAACAGATAATATAATAGCATGGAACAATCAAAAATTATAGATACATTGGAGACGTGTCAATCACCGGCCCCTCCACCAAATAAGTGCCGGCCTAAGCCATGGTGCATGCAGTATAGCCAGGACCTCAAGGAGCATTTGGCAGCGGAGAAGCAAATCGCGGCCGCACGCGCGGATGAGGTCACGATGGCTGCCATTCGTGCCGACCCCCAGATCTTGAAGGAGCACCTTGCCATTTTCTAGCTACGCTGGTTATGCATGCTCGGTTTACCCGTTGCGTGTGCTGCTCCTACCTTTCCTTCACAAATTCTAGTGAATTGTGCTATCTAATTTTACCATGCAATCTGTTGCTCTAGTGTATTATTTCTATATGTCGTGTAGTGTGGTGCTCACTTATTAACTGTTTTGTTAATTAGTTGTCGTCTTCGGTTAACTATTTGGTTCAATTCTGCAAATGTGATGTTTAGTTCTTCAGGCTGCAATTTTGTATTGTCTTCCATGTGAGAAATAAATCGAATTTATCTTTACAAAATTGTGGGTGCATTCTGTTATTGTATACCATGTGAAGAATAAATTGAATTTGCCTGTAGTAAATACATGAGAAACAAATACAATTGCTACAATTGGCTGTAGTTAACTGTTTGGTTAACTGTCTGATCTTCTATTAGGAGTATGTTATATTGTGCAATGTGGTGCTCGCTTAATGTTTGGTTCATTTGTTGTGGTGTTTAGTTAACTGCTTGGTTCAATGTTATATTGTGCAATGTGGTGCTCAGTTAATGTTTGGTTCATTTGTTGTGGTGTTTAGTTAACTGCTTGGTTCAATTCTGCAATGCGATGTCCAATTGTTGTGGGTAGAATTTTGTATTGTTGTGCATGTGAGGAATAAATCGAATTTGGCTGCACTTAATAAATGAGAAACATATACAAGTGCTATATTTCCTAGTTCTTAATCATGCTTGGTTTGGATAAATGGGCTTTCCCTGTGGCTTGAATTAATCCGATGAATCTGCAATGTGATTATTTTTCATCAACATATTTTACTGATAGCATGCGAACCCTTACTTAACCTGATGACTAACTAATTTATATGTGTTGCAGGGAAGCAATGGGAAACACTATGGTTTACAATCGAGGTTAGCATGTGCATGGTCCGTTGTCTAATAGCACATTATTGTGCAATTGCAGGAACCATTCTAATATTTAGGTTTTTAACAATTTGGTCCTGCACATGTAGGTCCCGCTGTCGGAGGTTTTGACCCACTGTTCGACCATTTTTGCATATGGGGAAATGAGTTCTCCATGAATATCTGTCAAGTCAAGAAACTCAGAAAGATTGTTAGGATAAAGAAATTAGCAACAAAAAACAACAAGATCTTTGTCTGCACAATGAAGAAGACATCAGTTCACTACATGATGGTACCAACTATTATACCTTGCCTTTTTTATTCCTTTGCCCCATTTCCAATATAGAGAAGATATTTATGCACATCTTGTTTTTAGGCCTTTCCAAAGCAGTTCACTAATGATTACCTCTCAAACCACCTGTATGGTCAAGAGGCTTGGAAGGTATTCATACAACACCCACGTTTCAATATTGAGCTATTCCTCAAGAGGAAGAAGGATGGATGGTCAATCATCCACATGCACTGGCCTAAAGTTATAAAGACCTTCAACATCAATGAAGGCTCAATATTTGCCTTCTGCTTCAGCAGTTTTCCAGATGAGATACATCTGTCTATGTACCGTCTATGATGCTAATTTCGAAAGGTTATAGATGTTGCATGTGAAACTTCGTCCTGGTGTAGTTGTGTAATGGGGTAGCTGAGTGCTGAAGCTATATGATGTTGTACTCTGATGTATTTCAATTATGAAAATGAAATATATTGTGTGCTTAATATGAACTGTCAATTAGATTAATAAATGGATTATGAATAATCGGATAATTAGCCTGCTAGTGGCGAATTAGCCTGCTAATTGGGTTTTGCTATTGCAAACGGTTGTTAAAAAAATACCGTGGGCGATGACCTCAGGCAACGCACAGAGTTTCTAGGAATAAACCATGTTGGATCAATGAACAATCACACACGACTTTCTCTTGAAAACTATTTGCGTTAGGCCACCTTGCGCAAACGTTTACCACATGAAAACTGTGTGTGATGGACAACCTTTGCCACACAGTTTCTTCCACGGACCGTGTGTGATATATTCAATAATGCAAGCAATTTAACGGGAAAAATTGTGTGTGATGTACCTATGAACGGAAATGTTTTCCTTCTAGCGACTGTGTGGGATGTACATACGAACAGAAACGTTTAGCGGGGACTGACTGTGTGGGATGTACTTGCGACCGAAAACAATTTCATCGTATAATTGTATTTTCTTTAGCTCTACTTTACATATTTCCGTATTTGAGCACTCGCCGGTCGCACACGACCTCATTTTGCCGAATGTGTGTGCCAGGAGGGCATATCCCCGACGATTTCTGGGTCGTGTGGGAAGGACCTCCCTATCTCCCACACTCACTTGGCTATAGTTCCAGATGCCGTCGTGGAAAGGGGTTTTAAACTGTTTGTTTAGGAGCTTGCTGTACTAGTGGAAGCAGAGGTTGTCATGCGCTTTTATGGTTGGATGTATAAAATCTTAGTGGAATAGAACGTCACTTTACATTGCCGCTTGTGATAAGGACCTTTATTATGCAGTCTGTCGCTTTTATTTCTTCCATATCACAAGTTCGTATAAAGCTTATTTTCTTCACGCTAATAGATCATACATATTTAGAGAGCATTTTTTATTGCTTGCACCGATGACAACTTACTTGAAGGATCTTACTCAATCCATAGGTAGGTATGGTGGACTCTCATGGCAAAACTAGGTTTAGGTATGTTTGGAAGCACAAGTAGTATCTCTACTTGGTGCAAAGAATTTGGCTAGCATGAGAGGGAAAGGCAAGCTCAACAGGTTGGATGATCCATGATAATATAACTTCTATTCGGATATAAGACAACATAACCTATTATGTTGTCTTCCTTGTCCAACATCAACTTTTTAGCATTTCATATTTTAATGAGTGCTCACAATTACATACAAGATAGTATATTTATACGTGAAGCCTCTCTTTCTTTATTACTTCCTATTAATTGCAGCAATGACCAAAACTATGTTTGTCAACTCTCAAGAACTTATATTCATCATACTCTTTATATGTCAAGTCATTACTCTCCATAAGATCAATATATGATCTTTTTATTTCTTTTTATTCTTTCTCAACAACTTTTATTTCATCGTACTCTCAACAACTTTTTATTTCATCGTACTCTCAACAACTTTTTATTTCTTTATTTAATACCCTCAAGATCATAGCAAGAAAGCAAAGCCCTTAACTCAAAACTACTCTTTATTATATATCTCATGGTCTCAATTACATAGATAGAGCATAAAGCAAAACTCAAAGCTATATCATACTAAAACTTTATTCTACTAGATCAAGATATAAACAAAAGGATCAGACTAAGAAAAACAATAAAGATAAAGATATGATGGTGAGATGATACCGGAGCACTCCCCCAAGCTTGGCAGTTTCCAAGGGGAGTGCCCATACCCGTGTAATTAGATCTCTTTCTTCGGAGGTAGTGATGAAGGAGTTGTTGATGAAGTAGTGTCACACATCGAGCGTAGGGGATTCTCCAATTTGCGAATGAAGCCCTTGAGTGCGGTGATGTATTCTTGCAACAGAATATTTTCACGAGTGAGATACTTGTTTTGCACATGAACTATTTCAATGATCTTGAAAGCTTCAATTTCAGTAGGAGTAAGATAATCGTAGTGAGGTTGAAGCATGTCTTCTTCTTCGGCTGGCGGAACTTGATCTTCCGCGGCCTTCTTGATTTTATCATCCTCGTTGGTTGCCTCGAGTTCTTCTCGCTTCATCTCTATCTTCATCAGCCACGCATCGTGATAACCCACTAGTATAGGGGGTTGTGACAGTTTTCGAGGGTAGAGTATTCAACCCAAATTTATAGATTCGACACAAGGGGAGCCAAAGAATATTTGTAGGTATTAGTAGCTGAGTTGTCAATTCAACCACACCTGGAGATTAATTATCTGCAGCAACTTGATCAGTAGCAAAGTAATATGATAGTTTTGATAGTAGTGACAGTACCAAAGGTAATGGTAACAGTGATAACAATAGTTTTGTATCAAGTGCAATGGTAACGAAAGCAGTGGTAACTTAGTAAGAACAACATAAGATAAATTCGTAGGCATTGGGTCGGTGACTTGTTGGATGGTATTCATCATGAGACAGTTATAACCTAGGGCGATATGGCACTAGCTCCAGTTCATCAATATAATGTAGGCATGTATTCCGTAAATAGTCATATGTGCTTATGGAAAGAACTTGCATGACATCTTTTGTCCTACCCTCCCGTGGAAGCGGGGTCCTACTGGAACCTAAGGGATATTAAGGCCTCCTTTTAATACAAAATCGGAACAAAGCATTAACACACGATGAATACATGAACTCCTCAAACTACGGTCATCATCGGGAGTGGTCCCGACTATTGTCACTCCGGGGTTGCCGGATCATAACACGTAGTAGGTGACTATAACTTGCAAGATCGGATCTAGAACATGGATATAATGGTGATAACATAAACGGTTCAGATCTGAAATCATGGCACGTGGGCCCAAAGTGACAGACATTAAGCATGGCAAAGTCATAGAAACATCAATCTTAGAACATAGTGGATACTAGGGATCAAGCCCTAGAAAAACTAACTTGATTACATGATGAATCTCATCCAACTCCTCACCGACTAGCGAGCCTACGAAGGAATTACTCACTCCCGGTGAGGAGCATCATGGAATTGGCGATGGAGAAGGGTTGGTAATGACGAAGAACAAAGATCCCCCTCTCTGGAGCCCCAAACGGACTCCAGATCTGGCCTCCGATGAAGAATAGGAGGTGACAGCGGCTCCATCTCGTGGATCACGATAATTCTTTCTCCCTATTTTTTGGAAAAATAGGATTTTATATCATAGGTTTCAGGGTCTACGGGGCCACCAAGTGGGGGCAACCCACCTAGGCGCGCCACGAGGGGGGCGCCCTGGTGGGTTGTGCCCACCCAGGTGCCCCCCTCCGGTGGATCTTGGCTCCAAAAATTCTCTTTATTGATATAAAATTCCTCGCAAAGTTTCGTTCCATTCTGAGAACTTTTATTTCTACAACAAAACAACACCATGGTAGTTTTGTTGAAAACAGTGTCAGTCCGGGGTTAGTTTCATTCAAATCATGCAAATTAGAGTCCAAAACAAGAGGAAGAGCGAAAAGTAGATATTGGAGACGTATCAACTCCCCCAAGCTTAAACCTTTGCTTATCGTCAAGCATTTCAGTTGATAAACTGAAAGTGAAAAACAAAAACTTTTACGAACTCTTTTGCCCTTGTTTGCATAAATAAGCTTAAACAACACCCAGGTTTTCAGCTAACATTATAACTAATAATGCCGACAATAACTCATAAAATTATATTAACTCATATCAATAACATAATCAGCTGGCGAGCAATAATAAGAGATCTCAAACAACAACACATTGCCAAAACAACCATAATATAATATGACAATAGTGGTATCTCGCTAGCCCTTTCTGAGACCACAAAACATAAATGCAGAGCACCTCCAAAGTTCAAGCAGCGACTAAACATTGTAATTCATGGTAGAAAAGATCCAGTCATGATGCACCCAACATTAGCTACACACAATGCATAAGGCATGACAGCAGTGCTCTCAGGTTCTGGCGCTTGTTTTAGAAGGTGATGACACAACATAAAAGTAAATAGATACTCCCTTCGCAGAGGGAAGCAGTGATTTGCAGAGGTGCCAGAGCTCAAGTTTTAAAATAGAGGTAAATGTTATTTTTGAGACATGCACTCTTCTCATTTACTTCACGACTATTAGTTATCAATATCTTACATGCTAAGCACGCTAGTGGCGGTTCCCAAGTGATAAAAGTAAAGGTTTTGACTCCATTGGGAGTTTTTGTTTGATTATTTGTAAGCTTTTTCTATTTGCAGTTTGGGACTAAGCATCCCTATTACCGCCATTTTCTGGTGCGGTGGCGTGTGAATAAACACTCGACCTGAGAATAACCCGCTTAGCATGGAAGATACTGACCACCTCCTGTCGTTCCATGAACGATCCAGGCACACAAAAAGGATATTTATTAGAAGTTTTTAGAGGTGGCACATGCAAATTTACTTAGGACGGCAGGGTAATACCACATATAGGTAGGTATGGTGGACTCATCTGGAATAACTTGGGTTCAAGGTTTTTGATGTACAAGCAGAATTCCCACTTAGTACAGGTGAAGGCTAGCAATTAGGTTGAGAAGCGGCCAGCTAGAGAGCAACAACGGTCATGAACATGCATTATGCATAAGTAACATTGGACACTAGCATGAGTAGGATATGAACACCATGAACACAAATATCATAGAGGCTATGTTGGTTTTGATTCAACTGCATACATGAACATGTGCCAAGTCAAGCCACTCGAACAATTAGAGGAGGATACCATATCATCTTACTACATCACAATCATTTTAACGCAATGTTGATATCCAAGATAAATCATTATCCACTCCTAGCTACTTATGCATGGCATGATAAACTATAATATCTAATTTTCATTGCAAACATGTTTAATCACAATGAGCTGAATCATGGATACTAGGTTAAACATATTTGTACAAACAGAACAAGTCGAGTTCATACCCATTTCTCTCTGCCATGGCCAGTTCATCGAATATCGTCATTATTGCCTTTCACTTGCACGACCGAACGATATGAAAGTAATAATATTGCAAGAGTGCCATGGACTAAGCTGGAATCTACAAACATTTTATTAAATAGGAGATGACAAGGTAAAATGGGCTCTTTATTAGATCAACAGTTATTCATATGAGATCCACTCAACATTTTCATCGTGGTCTTCGCCTCGGTACAACTCGAATACAAAGAAATGAAATTTAGAGAAACACACTGAAATATTTTTGGAGTTTTTGGTTATCTTGAACAAGCAAATAAAAGGGAAAAGCAAAAACGAGAAAACAATTTACACGGGAAAGGTCCCAACAAGCAAAAGAAGAACAAGGAAATATTTTTGGGTTTTGTTTTTAGTGCTACAACTAAGCATGCAAAGAAAGTAAATTAACTACAACTATTTTTTTGGTTCTTCTAAGGTTTTTCAAACACAGAAGAAGAAAGCAAGAAAATAAAATTAAGCATGGATGATACAATGAAAAAGTGTAAACAACGACAAATAGAATGAGATGTGTGAACATAAATGTAATGTCGGTGAGAAACATGTACTCCCCCAAACTTAGAATTTTGGCCTAGTTTGGTAACCGATTAGTAGCCCGGATAGTAGTCGGGGTGCTGAGGAGCGGGCATCCATGCATCCCATTGCCGAGGATCCTCTGCTACAGCCTGATCGTTCTGGTAGGCGATGATGTCCGTAGGCATAATCCTATATTCGCCCCTGGCAATAGGATCAAACAAAGTAGGAGCAGGCAATGGAATAATATCAAGAGTCTTCACACTAAAAACCAGTTTATATGGAACAGGGATGTTAGGAGATTCAATATCAGTAAAATGGTGGTGATCCGTGGTCGCGCGATCTAGGTAAACCTTGGTCAGAGAGTAATTATGAAGGCGTATCTCAACATTAAAGTGAGCCGCCAAATGAGTAGCGAAAATCCCACCATGTAGTTTACCCTTGGACTTATTAACATGGAGGCGACGTGCTACAATAGTTCCCAAGCTATAAGTGTTGTCGCCCTCTAGTGCACGATGTAACACAGCAAAGTCTGGTGCGCTCAGCGCACATACCTTTTCTAGCAAGCAAATACTTAGCAACAAATAAGGCAAAATAATGTAAGGCAGGAAAGTGTATGCTAGTGGCAGTGACGGCCGACACCCCTCTCTCATCTCCCACTGTCAAGGTACGATAAAAGGCCTCAAAATCTGCCGGCCTAGGATCAACTAAACTCCTGTTACAAGGGATCCTGCTGTGACGCCCCCGATTCAATCGTACACTAATCATACACGCAAACGTGTACGGTCAAGATCAGGGACTATTGGGAAGATATCAAAACACAACTCTACAAATAAAAATAAGTCATACAAGCATCATATTACAAGTGAGGGGCCTCGAGGGCTCGAATACAAGTGCTCGATCATAGACGAGTCAGCGGAAGCAACAATATCTGAGTACTGACATAAGTTAAACAATTTTGCCTTAAGAAGGCTAGCAGAAACTAGGATACAGATCGAAAGAGGCGCAGGCCTCCTGCCTGGGATCCTCCTAAACTACTCCTCCTCGTCGTTAGTGGGCTGCACGTAGTAGTAGGCACCTCCCGAGTAGTAGTAGTCATCATCGAAAGTGGCGTCTGGCTCCTGGACTCCAACACCTGGTCGCAGCAATCGGGTATAGGAAGGGGCAAAAGAGGGAGCAAAGCAACTGTGAGTACTCATCCAAAGTACTCGCAAGCAAGGAGCTACACTACATATGTATGCATTGGTATCAAATGGAATGAGGGTATCATATGTGGAATGAACTGTAGAATGCCGGAGTAAGAGGGGGATAGCTAGTCCTTATCGAAAACTACGCTTCTGGCCACCTCCATCTTGCAGCATGTAGAAGAGAGTAGATGATAAGTTCACCAAGTAGCATCGTGTAGCATAATCCTAACTGATGATCCTCCCCTCGTTGCCTTGTGAGAGAGCGATCACCGGTTGTATCTGGCACTTGGAAGGATGTGTTTTATTAAGTATCCGGTTCTAGTCGTCATAAGGTCAAGGTACAACTCCAAGTCGTCCTGTTACCGAAGATCACGGCTATTCGAATAGATTAACTTCCCTGCAGCGGTGCACCACATTTCCCAACACGCTCGATCCCCTTTGTCCGGACACACTTTTCTGGGTCATGCCCGGCCTCGCAAGATCAACACGTCGCAGCCCTACCTAGGCACAACAAAGAGGTCAGCGCGCCGGTCTAAATCCTATGGCGCAGGGGTCTGGGCCCATCGCCCATTGCACACATGCACATTGAGAACGCAACCGGTGAGCAGACCTAGCCTCCCTTCTACAAGATCAGGCGTTCCAGTACAACCCGGCGCCCGCCGCTCAGCCGCTGACGTCACGAAGGCTTTGGCTGATACCACGACGTCGAGTGCCCATAAGTGTTCTCGCATAGTTGGGTAGTGCGTATAGGCCAGTAGCCAGACTCATATCAAATACCAAGATCTTGTTAAGTGTGTTATTTTGAAATAACCACGGACGCCGACCAGGGCCAGGCCCATCTCTCTCCTAGGTGGTCTCAACCTACCATGTCGCTCCGCCACAAAGATCCACTCAGAGGGCCGTCGGGACAAACCTCTTTTCGGACCCAATCTGTGAATCACTTGCGGGTACTCTTCGAGCCGACCCGTCTTTAGTCACCACAAGTATCATATATTATGTGTTGGAAATATGCCCTAGAGGCAATAATAAAATGATTATTATTATATTTCCTTGTTGATGATAATTGTCTATTATTCATGCTATAATTGTGTTATCCGGAAATCATAATACATGTGTGAATACATAGACCATAACATGTCCCTAGTGAGCCTCTAGTTAACTAGCTCGTTGATCAATAGATAGTCATGGTTTCCTGACTATGGACATTGGATGTCATTGATAATGGGATCACATCATTAGGAGAATGATGTGATGGACAAGAACCAATCCTAAGCATAGCACAAGATCGTGTAGTTTGTTTGCTAGAGCTTTTCCAATGTCAAGTATCATTTCCTTAGACCATGAGATCGTGTAAATCCCGGATGCCGTAGGAGTGCTTTGGGTGTACCAAACGTCACAACGTAACTGGGTGACTATAAAGGTATACTACAGGTATCCCCGAAAGTATCTGTTGGGTTGACACGGATCGAGACTGGGATTTGTCACTCCGTATGACGGAGAGGTATCTCTGGGCCCACTCATCACAATTAGCCCAATGTGACCAAGTGTTTGGTCACGGGATCATGGATTACGGTACGAGTAAAGTGACTTGCCGGTAACGAGATTGAATGAGGTATTAGGATACCGACGATCGAATCTCGGGCAAGTAACATACCGATTAACAAAGGGAATTGAATACGGGATTGATTGAATCCTCGACATCGTGGTTCATCCGATGAGATCATTGTGGAACATGTGCGAGCCAACATGGGTATCCAGATCCTGTTGTTGGTTATTGACCGGAGAGTCGTCTCGGTCATGTCTGCATGTCTCCCGAACCCGTAGGGTCTACACACTTAAGGTTCGGTGACGCTAGGGTTGTAGAGATGTTAGTATGCGGTAACCTGAAAGTTGTTCGGAGTCCCGGATGAGATCCCGGACGTCACGAGGAGTTTCTGAATGGTCCGGAGGTGAAGATTTATATATAGGAAGTCCAGTTTCGGCCATCGGGAAAGTTTCGAGGGTAATCGGTATTGTACCGGGACCACCGGAAGGGTCCCGGGGGTCCATCGGGTGGGGCCACCTATCCCGGAGGGCCCCATGGGCTGAAGTGGGAGGGGAACCAGCCCCTGGTGGGCTGGTGCGCCCCCCATGGGCCTCCCCCTGCGCCTAGGGTTGGAAACCCTAGGGGTGGGGGCGCCCCACCTGACTTGGGGGGCAAGTTCCCCCCCTTGGCCGCCCCCCCCCTTGGAGATTGGATCTCCTAGGGCCGGCGCCCCCCCTAGGGGTCCTATATATAGTGGGGGGGAGGAAGGGCAGACACACCCAAGCCCTTGGCACCTCCCTCTCCCCTCGTAACACCTTTCTCTCTCGTTGGAGCTTGGTGAAGCCCTGCCGAGATCACCGCTGCTTCCACCACCACGCCGTCATGCTGCTGGATCTCCATCAACCTCTCCTTCCCCTTGCTGGATCAAGAAGGAGGAGACGTCTTCCCAACCGTACGTGTGTTGAACGCGGAGGTGCCGTCCGTTTGGCACTTGGTCATCGGTGATTTGGATCACGACGAGTACGACTCCATCAACCTCGTTCTCTTGAACGCTTCCGCTCGCGATTTACAAGGGTATGTAGATGCACTCCCCTTTCCCTCGTTGCTAGATGACTCCATAGATTGATCTTGGTGATGCATAGAAAATTTTAAAATTCTACTACGTTCCCCAACAGTGGCATCATGAGCTAGGTCTATGCATAGTTTCTATGTACGAGTAGAACACAAGTTGTTGTGGGCATTGATTTTGTCAATTTACTTGCCATTGCTAGTCTTATCTTGATTCAGCGGCATCGTGGGATGAAGCGGCCCGGACCGACCTTACATGTACGCTTACGTGAGACTGGTTCCACCGACTGACATGCACTAATTGCATAAGGTGGCTAGCGGGTGTCTGTCTCTCCCACTTTAGTCGGATCGGATTCAATGAAAAGGGTCCTTATGAAGGGAAAATAGAAATTGGCATATCATGTTGTGGTTTTGGCGTAGGTAAGAAGCGTTCTTGCTAGAAACCTATAGCAGCCATGTAAAAACTTGCAACAACAATTAGAGGACGTCTAACTTGTTTTTGCAGCATGTGCCATGTGATGTGATATGGCCAAAAGGATGTGATGTATGAGATTGATCGTGTTCTTGTAATAGGAATCACGACTTGCATGTCGATGAGTATGACAACCGGCAGGAGCCATATGAGTTGTCTTAATTTATTTATGACCTGCGTGTCAACATAAACGTTATGTAATTACTTTACTTTATCGCTAACCGTTAGCCATAGTAGTAGAAGTAATAGTTGACGAGACAACTTCATGAAGACACGATGATGGAGATCATGATGATGGATATCATGATGATGGAGATCATGGTGTCATGCCGGTGATGATGATGATCATGGCGCCCCGAAGATGGAGATCAAAAGGAGCAAAATGATATTGGCCATATCATGTCACTATTTGATTGCATGTGATGTTTATCATGTTTTACATCTTATTTGCTTAGAACGACGGTAGTAAATAAGATGATCCCTCACAATAATTTCAAGAAAGTGTTCCCCCTAACTGTGCACCGTTGCGAAAGTTCGTTGTCTCGAAGCACCACATGATGATCGGGTGTGATAGATTCTAACGTTCACATACAACGGGTGTAAGCCAGATTTACACATGCAAAACACTTAGGTTGACTTGATGAGCCTAGCATGTACAGACATGGCCTCGGAACACAAGAGACCGAAAGGTCGAACATGAGTCGTATGGAAGATACAATCAACATGGAGATGTTCACCGATGATGACTAGTCCGTCTCACGTGATGATCGGACACGGTCTAGTTGAGTCGGGTGACTAGAGGGATGTCTAATCTGAGTGGGAGTTCATTAAATAATTTGATTAGATGAACTTAATTATCATGAACTTAGTCTAAAAATCTTTGCAAAATGTCTTGTAGATCAAATGGCCAACGCTCATGTCAACCTCAACTTCAACGCGTTCATAGAGAAAACCAAGCTGAAAGATGATGGCAGCAACTATACGGACTGGGTCCGGAACCTGAGGATCATCCTCTTGGCTGCCAGGAAAGCATATGTCCTAGAAGCACTACTAGGTGATGCACCCATCCCAGAGAACCAAGATGTTATGAACGCTTGGCAGTCACGTGCTGATGATTACTCCCTCGTTCAGTGCGGCATGCTTTACAGCTTAGAACCGGGGCTCCAAAAGCGTTTTGAGCGACATGGAGCATATGAGATGTTCGAAGAGCTGAAAATGGTTTTCCAAGCTCATGCCCGGGTCGAGAGATATGAAGTCTCCGACAAGTTCTACAGTTGTAAGATGGAGGAAAATAGTTCTGTCAGTGAGCACATACTCAAAATGTCTGTGTTGCACAACCGCTTGTCCCAGCTGGACATTAACCTCCCAGACGAGGCAGTCATTGACAGAATCCTTCAGTCGCTCCCACCTAGCTACAAGAGCTTTGTGATGAACTACAATATGCAGGGGATGGTGAAAACTATTCCTGAAGTATTTTCAATGCTGAAATCAGCGGAGGTGGAAATCAAAAAGGAACATCAATTGTTGATGGTCAATAAAACCACTAGTTTCAAGAAAGGCAAGGGTTAGAAGAACTTCAAGAAGGACGGCAAGGGAGTTGCCGCACCCGGTAAACCAGTTGCCGGGAAGAA
This sequence comes from Triticum dicoccoides, assembly GCF_002162155.2. Lineage (NCBI taxonomy): Eukaryota > Viridiplantae > Streptophyta > Magnoliopsida > Poales > Poaceae > Triticum > Triticum dicoccoides. The sequence continues at coordinate 403,800,458 of NC_041390.1, read as the reverse complement.
GTCAAAGAATGGACCCAAACCTGAGACTGAGTGCTTTTATTGCAAGGGAAAGGGACACTGGAAGCGGAACTGCCCCAAATACTTAGCGGACAAGAAGGCCGGCAACACTAAAGGTATATGTGATATACATGTAATTGATGTGTACCTTACCAGTACTCATAGTAGCTCCTGGGTATTTGATACCGGTGCGGTTGCTCATATTTGTAACTCAAAACAGGAGCTGCGGAATAAGCGGAGACTGGCGAAGAGCGAGGTGACGATGCGCGTCAGGAGTGGTTCCAAGGTCGATGTGATCACCGTCGGCACACTACCTCTACATTTACCTACGGGATTAGTTTTAAACCTTAATAATTGTTATTTAGTGCCAGCTTTGAGCATGAACATTGTATCTGTATCTCGTTTAATACGAGATGGCTACTCATTTAAATCCGAGAATAATGGTTGTTCTATTTATATGAGAGATATGTTTTATGGTCATGCCCCGCTGGTCAATGGTTTATTCTTAATGAATCTCGAACGTGATGTTACATATATTCATAGTGCGAATACCAAAAGATGTAAGATTGATAATGATAGTCCCACATATCTGTGGCACTGCCACCTTGGTCACATCGGTGTCAAACGCATGAAGAAGCTCCATACATATGGACTTTTGGAGTCTCTTGATTTCGAATCATTTGACACGTGTGAACCATGCCTCATGGGTAAAATGACCAAGACTCCATTCTCCGGAACAATGGAGCGAGCAACCAACTTATTGGAAATCATACATACTGATGTATGCGGTCCAATGAGTGTTGAGGCTCGCGGCGGCTATTGTTATGTTCTCACCCTCACTGATGACTTGAGTGGTATGGATATGTCTACTTAATGAAACACAAGTTTGAGACCTTTGAAAAGTTCAAGGAATTTCAGAGTGAGGTCGAGAATCAACGTGACAGGAAAATCAAGTTCTTGCGATCAGATCGTGGGGGAGAATAATTGAGTCACGAATTTGGCACACACTTAAGGAAATGTGGAATAGTTTCACAACTCACGCCACCTGGAACGCCTCAGCGTAACAGTGTGTCCGAACATCGTAATCGCACTCTATTGGATATGGTGCGATCTATGATGTCACTCACTGATTTACCGCTATCATTTTGGGGATACGCTCTAGAGACAGCTACATTCACTTTAAATAGGGCACCGTCTAAATCCGTTGAGACGACACCGTATGAATTATGGTTTGGGAAGAAACCTAAGCTGTCGTTTCTAAAAGTTTGGGGATGCGATGCTTATGTAAAGAAACTTCAACTTGAAAAGCTCGAACCCTAGTCGGAAAAATGCGTCTTCATAGGATACCCTAAGGAAACCATTGGGTATACCTTCTACCTCAGATCCGAAGTCAAGATCTTTGTTGCCAAGAACGGGTCCTTTTTGGAGAAAGAGTTTCTCTCGAGAGAAGTAAGTGGGAGGAAAGTAGAACTCGATGAAGTACCGCCTCTTGAACCATAAAGTAGCGCAGCTCAGGAAGATGTTCCTGTGGTGCCTACACCGACTAGAGAGGAAGTTAATGATGATGATCAAGGTACTTCGGATCAAGTTGCTACTGAACTTCGAAGGTCCACAAGGACACGTTCCACACCAGAATGGTATGGCAACCCTATCCTGGAAATCATGTTGTTAGACAACGTTGAACCTTCGAACTATGAAGAAGCAATTAATGGCGGGCCCAGATTCCAACAAATGGCTTGATGCCATGCAATCCGAGATAGGATCCATGTATGAAAACAAAGTATGGACTTTGACAGACTTGCCCGATGATCGGTGAGCGATAGAGAATAAATGGATCTTTAAGAAGAAGACGGACGCGGATGGTAATGTTACCATCTATAAGGCTCGACTTGTCGCTAAGGGTTATCGACAAGTTCAAGGGGTTGACTATGATGAGACATTCTCACCCGTAGCGAAGCTGAAGTCCGTCTGAATCATGTTAGCAATTGCCGCATACTATGATTATGAGATATGGAAAATGGACGTCAAAACGGCATTCCTTAACGGCTTTCTTAAGGAAGAATTGTATATGATGCAGCTGGAAGGTTTTGTCGACCCTAAGAATGCTAACAAGGTATGCAAGCTCCAGCGCTCCATCTATGGGCTGGTGCAAGCATCTCGGAGTTGGAACATTCGCTTTGATGAAATGATCAAAGCGTTTGGGTTTATGCAGACTTATGGAGAAGCCTGCGTTTACAAGAAAGTGAGTGGGAGCTCTGTAGCATTTCTCATATTATATGTGGATGACATACTTTGGATGGGAAATGATATAGAACTTTTGGACAGTATTAAGGCCTACTTGAATAAGTGTTTTTCAATGAAGGACCTTGGAGAAGTTGCTTACATATTAGGCATCAAGATCTATAGAGATAGATCGAGACGCCTCATAGGTCTTTCACAAAGCACATACCTTGATAAGATATTGAAGAAGTTCAATATGGATCAGTCCAAGAAGGGGTTCTTTCCTGTGTTGCAAGGTGTGAAATTGAGCTCAGCTCAATGTCCGACCACGGCAGATGATAGAGAAAATATGAGTGTCGTCCCCTATGCCTCAACCATAGGGTCTATCATGTATGCCATGTTGTGTACCATACCTGATGTAAACCTTGCCGTCAGTTTGGTAGGAAGGTACCCAAGTAATCCCGGCATGGAACACTGGACAGCGGTCAAGAACATCTTGAAGTACCTGAAAAGGACTAAGGATATGTTTCTCGTATATGGAGGTGACGAGGAGCTCGTCGTAAAGGGTTACGTCGACGCTAGCTTTGACACAGATCTGGATGACTCTAAGTCACAAACCGGATACTTGTATATTTTGAATGGTGGGGCAGTAAGCTGGTGTAGTTGCAAGCAAAGCGTCATGGCGGGATCTACATGTGAAGCGGAGTACATGGCAGCCTCGGAGGCAGTGCATGAAGCAATCTGGATGAAGGAGTTCATCACCGACCTAGGAGTCATACCCAATGCGTCGGGGACGATCACTCTCTTCTGTGACAACACTGGAGCTATTGCCCTTGCCAAGGATCCCAGGTTTCACAAGAAGACCAGGCACATCAAGCGTTGCTTCAACTCCATTCGTGAAAATGTTCAAGATGGAGACATAGATATTTGCAAAGTACATACGGATCTGAATGTCACAGATCCGTTTGTCGGTGGGAACGACACCTATGGGATCACAAGAATCCCTACTACGGTTAGCGGGGCGCGGGGTCGTGAGAAGAGCGGATCTAACAGGTAGCACACGGTTCGTTTATCCAGGTTCGGGCCGCGAGGATGCGTAAAACCCTACTCCTGCTTTGGTGGATTGTATATCTGTGTTCTTGAGCTAGCTATGGGGCCGTGAGGAGCTCCAAAAAGCCGAATCCTTCTCCTGGTCGCCTCGGGCCTCCTTTTATAGAAAAAGGGGATGCCACAGTGGCACATAGGAGGTGGAAAGGGTACAGTGATGCGAGGTTATCCCTCGCATTACATGACAAGGCGCATTTAATGCGTCTTGCTTAGGTGTCCTTGCTTTATCGGGGACGGGGGAGAAACCTGTCTCGTCCGTCGCCGCTCCTTCTTGTGTCGACACGCGCCCTGGCCAGCGATGCCTGCGATGCCACATAGGTAGGCAGGCAGCTGAGGTGGTGCAGTGGTGGGTCTTCACGAAGATCTGCATGCCGCCACGCAGGTGCCTGCCCAGCTTGTTGGGTTGGCAGCTGCATGCATGCGGTGGTGGAGGTTTAGTCGGCATGGGCCTGATGGTGGCCCTGCAGGTGTCCTCGGGAAGGGCCTTGCCGGGGCCCCGGCAAGGGTCTTGTCGAGGCGCCTGCTGTCATCCCCGGCAAGGCGCTTGCCGGGGGCCTTGTGGTCTTCCTCGACTGGGATCCCGCCAAGGGTTGTCATCTCCTTAGTGCGTATCTGATCTTGAATGTCTTCACAAAGATCTGCATGCCGCCACGGGGATGTCCCCCGAATCCTTGCCCTTTGGGGGCAGTGGACTCAAGGGTGACTTGCTCCGTAGGTGCGGGACGAGTCACCGCGGCAAGGGTCTTGCCGGGGCTGCTAGAACTGTCTCCTGGCAAGGATCTTGTCGGGGGAGTCCGCTTCGTCCCCTTTGCTCTTCGTGGTCTTGGCCTTGGCATCGTTCTAGTTCTCTTGAGCTTCGGTCTTACCTTGGCTCACCTCCCTTGCATTGCTTGGTGTGGTGGTGCCCGTGGCTCAGACTGCCCGTGCACAGTTATAGGGGTACAAAAAGTGTACCCCTCTTTTTGTACACCGACAGGAGCCCCCGGGCCTGGGCCACACATAAGCGCAACGCGTTGTTGGGCTAGGCCCAAAAACGATGCGCGGGCAGGCAGGGCGGTTTTTACCGCGGTAAGGTTCTTCGCGCGCTGCGCTTCCCACGACTCCCACGCGTGGCGCGGCGTGGGGAGGTGTGTGTGACGTGGGCAGCATGCGTGGGGTTCGTTCCCGTGGGCATGCGTCACACCACAGTTAATGTGAAAGGAGGCGGCCCGTGTTTTCCCCCATAAGAAAGGAATAACCATGGGCGCGCTGCTCACTTTCTCCTCTTTCCTCGTGCCTTTTCCAATCTCAGAGCCACCGTTTCCTCTCTTCCTTCCTTCCTAAGCTTCCGCCGTCACCTGCCGTCGTTGCTTCGCCATCCCCCTTCTTCTTGGTCGCCATGGCGCCCAAATCCGTCAAGGGCAAGGGGGTGGCTAAGGGCGCTGGGACTGTGGAGCCGCCGGAGAGCACGCTGTTGGGGGACCGGACAAAGTACGCCTTTTTATTCCCCTTGATGGTTGATGTTCAAGAGCTCCGGGCCTCCTTCAGGCCCCTATGGGGAGCGAAGACAGGGGGGAGAGAATTCGGGACACCCGGCGGCGCGCGTCATTCCTGCTGCTTACGCCGATCCTGCTCCAAATCGGTATCCCTTTTTCGTCGATTATATTTCTTGCGGGTTATGCCCCCCTTTCTCCGATTTCTTCTGCGACATTATGCACACCTTCTGTTTTCGCCTCTTGGATTTTACTCTGAATGCGGTGGCGTGCATGGCTTTCTTCGTGCATCTTTGCGAAGGCTTTGCCGGGGTGCAGCCCAACACGGCGCTCTTCCACCATTACTTCTTCCCTCGGATCCAGCCGGGAGGTGCCATCTCTGGTTGCGTCACCTGGATCCCAAGATCCAAGGGGGCGTACCCGGACGGTGCCATGAAGGAGAGGTGGGAGGAATGGCGTGGCCGGTGGTGCTGGATTGAAGATGAAGACCCGCCGGAATTCTGCAAGGTCCGCTGAGTGCCGCCGGTCCGTGGCAGCGATTGGAGCGATGTCGACGCCGCCGACGGGAGGCTCACTGTTGCCACTACTAGGATTCTCCGGCTCACCCGGGCCGGACTCACCCTTGAGATGATCGGGGCGAACTTCATTCGCCGCCAGATCGCCCAGTTGCACAACAAGGGGAGGCCAGCTTGGCTCTTTACGAATCCGGCTGACATTATGCGACTCCGCCCCGGCCTCGATCACAACTTCACAGTGCTGGCGCATGCCCACTTCTGCCAGCGGCTTTTCCAGCTTGATGTGGGTCGCGATGGTGAGGTCGAACGGACCGGCAAGGCCGCGAGGGCTGCCGCAAAGGTTGGCAAGGCCCTCAAGGGGCCGTTTTTCAAGCTGCCAGCAGGGGTGGTCCCGTTGTGCAACAATTCACGTAGGTCCAAGATCATCGCCATGATGCCAGACTGTAATGCGCACGGCCCTGTCCCGAGCTGGAAGGAGCCGAAGGACGCAGATGTGCGGCAATTCTTTGACACCCTGATTGAGGTATGTGTCAATGCTAACGCCGAGCGGTGGCTTGTCATGGACACCACCCAGGCAGAGCTAGACTACATCGCCACTAGAGCGAGGGAGGCACAGCTTGCCATGGAGGCCGGCAGCACCAGGGGTGTGGAGGACAAGGCCACAACGGCTACGGAGGAAGAGGAGCTCACCCGGTGGGCGGCGGCCTCCGGGGAGGTCAGCAGCACCGACACTGGAGCTCCGCTTGTCGAAGATGCGGCCGACGAGTCGTCGTCGGAGGAGGACGTGGAGGAGGGCTCGACGCCAACCAGGGGAAGAGGGTGAATCCTGCGGCGGGTTGGCTCCGGCGAGCCGGTCCGGCCCGGCAGGGCTACGTGGCCTCAATTGACCCTGGAGGGGTCTGGGCGTCACATGAGGGCCACGGCAGCCAAGAGGCTGACGAAGGCCGCTGAGAAGAAGAAGACAACAGCCCCTTCCTCATCTGGGCGTGCACAAACCCCGCCATCTTTGCCTCCTCCGGCAGATGTCGACTCGGATGTTGACGCGGAGGTCACTTTTGATCTTGGGCCTCTCAGCCCGAAGAGGAAAAGGAAAGTGGTGGAAGAGGAGGAGGTGGATGATGAGTAAGTACTCCGTTCCTTACTTCCATTTCCATTCCTCTGAATTAAGTCACTCATCTTGATCCGTTTTTGCTTTTGCAGGGATGCAGAGACGTTGGCCCAGAGGGTGAAGAGGGCGAAGGCCTCGGCGAGCAGTCAGCCCCTAGCTGGGGCTTCAAAGACGCCACTGGTGGTGTTGAGCAGCCCGGACAACAGCCCCCGGCATAGCCCCCAGCGTAAGTTCATCACCCTCCTCTTATTCGACATGTGGTAGGCGTTCGATGCTATGGTGTTGACCTTGTCGGGTTTGCAGGAGGGAAGCGGCAGCAGCAGGAGCCACAGAGGGCTACCCCCAACACACCACCCCCATCGACTATGCCGCCACGAGGGGCGTCCCCGGCAAGGGCATCAAGCACGGAGCCCACACCCATGGAGGAAGAGGGGAACTTGGGCGCTGGTGACTCTGCCACGGCGCCGGATGCTGGCGGGGAGGGGACTTCTGCTTCACAGCCTGGCACTGGTGAGTCGCCTGTCCTCCGTCTTTGTTTTTCCCTTATTGTTTTTCTTGGCTTCAATGCTTCCATTACTACCCAGGCCCTCCTTCAATAGGTATGGAGGATGTGGATACTGTTGTTGGGAACATTGCTGAGGAGGCCTCCAGGGATGCTGACGAGGTCGCCGCTGATGAGGCCGCCAAGGATGCTGCTGAGGACACCGTTGCGGGGGCCGCCAAGGCGACTGGTAAGGCTTCTGCCGAGGGTGCCAGCGGTGGGCCTGCCGGGGAAGCCGGCAAGGCCACCGCCGAGGAAGAGGTGGCCGATGATCAGCCTCCCTCCTCCTCAACCTCGGGCCCCGGCAGATATCTAAAGGTGGGCGACGATCTTTTCGTCCATCTCCCAGGGGCGTCAAGTTCCCGGGCACCCACCGAAAGGGGAAGTCTTTGACGGCGAGGTGCTTGCCGCCACCGGGCTCGAGGTTGTCGATGAGCCGGGCGTTGGCGGTGATGGTTCTCCAGAAGAGTAGCTTTTCCGCGCTATGGGGGCCAACTTCCGGAAACTCCAGGCGCTCTACCGTGTCCGTCTGGACAAGGTTAAGTCCAGGACGGCAATGGTGGACCAGGCGGAGGTGGATTTCAAGGCGCGCGTTGCTGAGATGCAGACCTGGTTCCACCAGACTCGCGAGGAGCAGAGGGCCTTTCAGGAGGAATTAGCCAAGCACAATGTCGAGCTCACCATGAAGATGGCTGACATCGAGAAGGCCCAGGAAAAGGCGGCGAACTTGGCTGCCGTGGCCGAGGCCGTCCGGAACCAGCATCAAGCCGCACTGGATTCCCAGGAAGAAGACCTCACCGTGCATGAGGCGAAGCTTGCCGTAGCGCACCGTGGCAAGGATGAGGAGCTCGAGGCCCTTGTCGCGCGATGGACTCGCGAGCTGGAGCAGAGGCACAAGGAGGCACTCGATGCCCATGCTCTGGCCCATGTCGGCAAAGTAAGGGAGTTGGAGGTGGTGCAGGACGAGCTGAAGGAGCAGGCCCTCAAGCTGTCCAACAAGAAGAGCACGCTCAACAGCGCCTTGGTGGAGGCGCAAGGAGCGGTCATCAGCAGGGCTGGGGAGCTCTCCAAAGCGCAAAACTCTGTCAGAGATCTCAAGCTGAAGCTGGAGGATCTCGAGAAGATGTTGTCGGAGAGCAGGGATCGGGAGGAGACCTTGACCAGGAGTCTGGAGGAGGAGAAGCAGCTGCGGGCGAACGAGGCCGCCTCCCACCAGGATTATGTGGCGGGCGAGAACAGATGGATCAGCCATCTAGAGGACGTCGCCGGCAGGGTCACCTTGCAGTTGGCCACCATGGGGATGCCAAACGTGAGGTACACCCCTGAGCGCAGCGGGACCATCAACACCAAGCTGACTGTGTTCTTCGAGGGCGTCCTTGGAGCCTTGGCTTATCTTCACTCCAGCAGAGCGGCCACATTGGCCGGGGAAGCCCGGCGACTTTGCCGGGGGGTCATGACCAAGGTCCTCACCAAGATGGCGTACTAGAACCCCGACCTCGACTTTGGTGCCGCGATGGATAGCTTGCCGTACAGTATTGACCTCACGGTGCTCAAGGAGCGCATCAAGCCCGTCATCAGTAGCATCGACGAAATCAAGAGGGTGGAAGGCTAGCGCCGGGATTAGGCATCCCGTTCTTCACCGCCGCTGCAGGTTCACGAACAAGACAAATTTCATCTTTAATTAGAACCGCAGCAATGATGTGATGTAATATAACTTTGCAGTACTTTTAATTTCATGTACGTTATTTCCCCGTTCAATTCCTCTTTGTATGTGCGCCCTACGACGATCGGGTAGGCTCACCGGCACGGAAGCCCCTAGCGGCGTTTTGGGGACGGATCCCCATGGGCCTGCTGGGTACGCGTGCTGCCGGACGAGCCACCTTTCCGTTCTGCACGCGGCCGCTCGAACTGTCGAGCTTGACTCGAGTCAGAATCGAGGGCGTTGTTGATCGCGGAAGGCTACTCTGCCATTCCCGACGCAGCCGCTTGAGCTGTTGAGCGGACTCGAAACAGGGCAAGGGCGTTGCTGATCGTGGGAGAGCCCCCTGGCGTGTAGGTTTCTCATACAAAGGCGTGACATCTCTGGGGGGAATAACCTCATATAAAAAAGGATAGAACAAATAAGGGTTCAGTGCAACTTAGCTTCTGTTTGTGGTCGCTTGAGCGCTGATCTTCCGGCCTCCTTCCCTCTCCAAGAGCCACGAAGACGAAGGAGTGCTAGGCTGATTGCTAGAGCCGATTCTCACAACTGCGCTCCCCTACCTGGCGCGCCAGAGATGTCGGTGGGAACGACACCTATGGGATCACAAGAATCCCTACTACGGTTAGCGGGGCGCGGGGTCGTGAGAAGTGCGGATCTAAAAGGTAGCACACAGTTCGTTTATCCAGGTTCGGGCCACGAGGATGCGTAAAACCCTACTCCTGCTTTGGTAAATTGTATATCTGTGTTCTTGAGCTAGCTATGGGGCCGTGAGGAGCTCCAAAAAGCCGAATCCTTCTCCTGGTCGCCTCAGGCCTCCTTTTATAGAAAAAGGGGATGCCACATTGGCACACAGGAGGTGGAAAGGGTACAGTGATGCGAGGTTATCTCTCGCATTACATGACAAGGTCCATTTAATGCGTCTTGCTTAGGTGTCCTTGCTTTATCGGGGACGGGGAGAAACCTGTCTCATCCGTCGCCGCTCCTTCTTGTGTCGACACGGGCCCTGGCCAGCGACGCCTGCGATGCCACGTAGGTAAGCAGGCAGCTGAGGTGGTGCAGTGGTGGGTCTTCACGAAGATCTGCATGCCGCCACGCAGGTGCCTGCCCAGCTCGTTGGGTCGGCAGCTGCATGCATGCGGTCGTGGAGGTTTAGTCAGTGTGGGCCTGATGGTGGCCCTGGAGGAGTCCTCGGGAAGGGCCTTGCCGGGGCCCCAGCAACGGTCTTGCCGAGGCGCCTACTGTCATCCCCGGCAAGGCGCTTGCCGGGGGCCTTGTGGTCTTCCTCGGCTGGGATCCTGCCAAGGGTTGTCGTCTCCTTAGTGTGTATCTGATCTTGAATGTCTTCACAAAGATCTACATGCCGCCACGGGGATGTCCCCCGAATCCTTGCCCTTTGGGGGCAGTGGACTCAAGGGTGACTTGCTCCGTAAGCACGGGACGAGTCGCCGCGGCAAGGGTCTTGCCGGGCCTGCAAGAACTGTCTCCCGACAAGGATCTTGCTGGGGGAGTCCGCTTCGTCCCCTTTGCTCTTTGTGGTCTTGGCCTTGGCGTCGTTCTAGTTCTCTTGAGCTTCGGTCTTACCTTGGCTCACCTCCCTTGCCTTGCTTGGTGTGGTGGTGCTCAGACTGCCCGTGCACAGTTATAGGGGTACCAAAAGTGTACCCCACTTTTTGTACACCGACACGTTGACTAAACCTCTTCCACGAGCAAAACATGATCAACACCAGAACTCTATGGGTGTTCGATTCATCACAATGTAACTAGATTATTGACTCTAGTGCAAGTGGGAGACTGTTGGAAATATGCCCTAGAGGCAATAATAAAATGATTATTATTATATTTCCTTGTTCATGATAATTGTCTATTATTCATGCTATAATTGTGTTATCCGGAAATCATAATACATGTGTGAATACCTAGACCATAACATGTCCCTAGTGAGCCTCTAGTTAACTAGCTCGTTGATCAATAGATAGTCATGGTTTCCTGACTATGGACATTGGATGTCATTGATAACAGCATCACATCATTAGGAAAATGATGTGCTGGACAAGACCCAATCCTAAGCATAGCACAAGATCGTGTAGTTCGTTTGCTAGAGCGTTTCCAATGTCAAGTATCATTTCCTTAGACCATGAGATCGTGTAACTCCCGGATGCCATAGGAGTGCTTTGGGTGTACCAAACATCACAACATAACTGGGTGACTATAAAGGTATACTACAGGTATCCCCGAAAGTATCTGTTGGGTTGACACGGACCGAGACTGGGATTTGTCACTCCGTATGACGGAGAGGTATCTCTGGGCCCACTCGGTAATGCATCATCACAATGAGCTCAATGTGACCAAGTGTTTGGTCACGGGATCATGTGTTACAGTACGAGTAAAGTGACTTGACGGTAACGAGATTGAATGAGGTATTGGGATACCGACGATCGAATCTCGGGCAAGTAACGTACCGATTGACAAAGGGAATTGAATACGGGATTGATTGAATCCTCGACATCATGGTTCATTCGATGAGATCATCGTGGAACATGAGGGGGCCAACATGGGTATCCAGATCCTGCTATTGGTTATTGACCGGAGAGTCGTCTCGGTCATGTCTGCATGTCTCCCGAACCCGTAGGGTCTACACACTTAAGGTTCAGTGACGCTAGGGTTGTAGAGATGTTAGTATGCGGTAACCTGAAAGTTGTTCAGAGTCCCGGATGAGATCCTAGACATCACGAGGAGTTCCGGAATGGTCTGGAGGTGAAGATTTATATATATGAAGTCCAGTTTCGGCCATCGGGAAAGTTTCGAGGGTAATCGGTATTGTACCGGGACCACCAGAAGGGTCCCGGAGGTCCACCGGGTGGGGCCACCTATCCCGGAGGGCCCCATGGGCTGAAGTGAGAGGGGAACCAGCCCCTGGTGGGCTGGTGCGCCCCCCATGGGCCTCCCCCTGTGCCTAGGGTTGGAAACCCTAGGGGTGGGGGCGCCCCGCCTCACTTGGGGGGCAAGTTCCCCCCTTGGCCGCCGCCCCCCCTTGGAGATTGGATCTCCTAGGGCCGGTGCCCCCCTAGGGGTTCTATATATAGTGGGGGGAAGGGCAGACACACCCAAGCCCTTGGCACCTCCCTCTCCCCTCGTAACACCTCTCTCTCTCTCTCGTTGGAGCTTGGCGAAGCCCTGCTGAGATCACCACTGCTTCCACCACCACGCCGTCATGCTACTGGATCTCCATCAACCTCTCCTTCCTCTTGCTGGATCAAGAAGGAGGAGACGTCTTCCCAACCGTACGTGTGTTGAACGCGGAGGTGCCGTCCGTTTGGCACTTGGTCATCTGTGATTTGGATCATGACGAGTATGACTCCATCAACCTCGTTCTCTTAAACGCTTCCACTCGCGATCTACAAGGGTATGTAGATGCACTCCCCTTTCCCTCATTGCTAGATGACTCCATAGATTGATCTTGGTGATGCGTAGAAAATTTTAAAATTCTGCTACGTTCCCCAACATTATGTATATAAGTATATAGGCGTGATCACCTCCCGAGTGATCACAGCCCGATAGTACAGCATGGCAGACGGACAAAAATGTAGGGCCACTGAAGGTAAACTAGCATCCTATACTAAGCATTTAGGAGTGCAGGTAAGGTATCAACAGTTGTAGCAACAATGACAGGCTATGCATCAGGATAGGAATAACGGAAAGTAGTAACATGCTACACTACTCTAATGCAAGCAGTATAGAGAAGAGTAGGCAATATCTGGTGATCAAGGGGGGGCTTGCCTGGTTGCTCCGGCAAGAGAGAGGGGTCGTCAACACCGTAGTCATACTGGGTAGCAGCGGCGTCGGTCTCGGTGTCTAGCGAGAGAAGAGGGGGAAGATACAATAAATATTAAGAAAACAGATGCATAGCGATGCATGACATGACAAGTAGCGGTGCTAGGGGTGCCCTAACGCGGTATGAGGTGGTACCGGTGAAGGGGGTTTTGCGTTTTCGGACAGATGAATTGGAGGGGGAAAGCTGCGTGTTCGCTATGCTAGGGATGCGTGGTGGATGAAAGGGCTGTGTATCCGGATCCGTCTCGTCGTTCTGAGCAACTTCCATGTACAAAGTTTTTCCATCCGAGCTAGGGTTTATTTTATATTGATTTTAGAAGATTTAAATCATTTTTAGAATTTATTCAATTATTTAATTCAACATTATCTAGAATAGTATTTGCTGATGTCAGCATGACGTCAGCAGTCAACAGAGGCGTTGACTGGTCAACCTGACGTGTGGGCCCTACATGTCATTGACTGTTTTGTTAATTAACGGTAGTTAATTAGTCTTTAGGTTTATTAATCATAATTAGTTAATTTAAACAGAATTAATTAGTTAATTAATTAGTTAATTAATTAATTAATTAATTTTTTATTATTTTTTAAAATTCTTTTTCATTTTTTAATACATTCTGGGGTGGGGCCCCCTAGTTAGTGGCTCAGGGGAGCCTAACGGACGCCGCCTAGCGGGCGCGGGTGCTGGGAAACCGAGGCTTCGCCTTGGTGGTGCAGGCGCATGCGGCAGGCGCCGGAACGCGCGGCCCAGGGGGAGCAGCGGGCTGTGCCGGCGGAGGGATGTGCGCGCGTGGGCCGGCAAGGCCACCGCAGCACCGACGAGGAGGGGACAGGCACGCGCCGAGCGGCGAGCGGGCAGCAGAGGCGACAGGGCGTGGCCAGCGAGCTGTAGAGCAGCGGTGGTGAGCGAGCGGAAGGGAGGCACGGGGTCGGTGGGCGAGCCGAGCGCGGTGAGCGGCGGTGGTCGCGAGGGGCGGGGGCGGCGCAGCCGCAGTAGCAGCAGCTGCTGCAACAGAGCAGCAACAGCGAGAGGGGGTTTCGGGTGGTGGCCGCGGGGTGCACGCGGGCGCGAGAGTAGGAGAGGCCAAGGGCGCGCGCGCGAGGGCTGCGGCCGGGCGCGGTCCTAGGCGGCAGCAGCGTAGGCGGTCGGTGGCGCTGGTGGGGCGGAGCAGAGCCACGGCAGCAGTAGGCGCGGGTGCGCGCGGGCGAGCAGGGGGCGAGGCAACGGTGGCCTCGCTTGGCAGCGACAGGGGCGAGGCGCAGTGAGGCGGGGCTCGGGTGCGCATGTACGGCAGCAGGCGGGCACGAGGCACGGTGACGGGGCAACCAGCTGGTGATGAGCGGGCGCGGTGGAGGAGTGAGCGAGGCAAGAAGGGGGAGGCTGGGGCCTCACCGCAGTTGTAGGGCACGGGCAGTGGGGCGTGGGGAGGTAGACGGGGAAGACGGCGACAAAGAGGAGCAGTCCGGTGAGGGAGAACTGGCGAGGCAGCGATGGCGTTCGGCGGCGAGGATCTACTCCCGATCCAATCGGGAGAGAGGGGGAGGGAGATATTTTGCGGGGGGGAGTGGGGGTGTGTCGGTGTCTACTAGGGGGAGTGGGGGAGGTTATGGGGTGAGGGTGGGCCGGCCTGGCGGCCTGGTGGGTTGAGACCCAAGGGGGGCGCGGTGGCCAGCTGGGCCAGTAGGCCTAGTTGAGGGGGGGCTTTCTCCTTTCCTTTTTTTAGTTTTAGTTTTAGTTTTTCTTTTTATTTATTTTCTTTTCTGTTTTAATTCATTTTAAAATATTTAGGCATTTTATAAAAATGTGTTTATTACCACATAATTACATATGCAAAATAGGTCACCTCCCGAACATTTTTGTTTTAAATTTTGAAAAACTTTTATTGTTGACATTATTCAAATTTGAATATTTGAAACGGTTTCAAACCAACCCGAGATTAACTACAGTGACAGAGGTGACGTGGCATCGTTAACGTGGGATTACTGTAGCATGATTATCCGGGCGTTACAAAACTCCTCCACTACAAGAAATCTCGTCCCGAGATTTTGGAGGTAGAAGGAAACAGTGCGGGGTATTCATCACGCAGGCGGTCCTCGTGTTCCCAAGTGGCTTCATCTTCAGAGGGATGCGACCATTGGACCTTGAGGAACTTGATCGCTTTCTGATGTGTGCGGCGTTCAGCTTGGTCGAGAATGCAGACCGGATGCTCTTTATAGGAGAGGTCCTGTTGCAATTCGAGCACTTCATGATCCACTGCTCGGATTGGATCCTTGAAGCAACGGCGGAGCTGTGACATGTGGAACACATCGTGAACCTGAGAAAGGATCGGCGGAAGCTCCAGTTGATATGCCACTTCTCCACGCCTTTCGAGAATAGTGAAGGGACCGATATAGTGGGGAGCTAGCTTACCCTTGATCCCAAAGCGGTGAGCACCCTTCATTGGTGTAACTCGAAGATAAGCCTTTTTGCCAGGTTGATAGACCATGTCCTTGTGATGGCGGTCATACTGACTTTTCTGACGTGACTGAGTAGTCTTGAGATTCTCGCGAATAATGCGGACTTGTTCTTCGGCCTATTGGAAAATATCCGGACCAAAGAGTGGACGTTCCCCAGTTTCTGACCAGTTCAGAGGGGTCCGACACTTTTGGCCATATAACACTTTGAAGGGGGGACATCTTCAGACTAGCTTGATAGCTATTATTATAAGAGAACTCGGCATACGGAAGAGATTCCTCCCATTTCTTGCCAAAGGAAATTACACAAGCTCGAAGCATGTCTTCGAGAACTTGGTTGACACGTTCAACCTGCCCTTGCGACTGAGGATGAAACGCAGTACTGAACGACAGATGAGTTCCCATAGCTTCTTGGAAACTTGCCCAGAATGTTGAAGTGAATAAGCTGCCATGGTCCAAACTGATAACCAGTGGAATACCGTGAAGTGAAACAATTTTGGACATGTAGAGAGTTGCAAGCTGACTAGCAGTGATTGTTTCTTTGACCGCCAGAAAATGTGCAACTTTAGAAAGCCGGTCAATGATGACAAGAATAGCATCATTACCTTTCTGTGATTTGGGAAATCCAGTGACAAAGTCCATTTCAACATGGTCCCATTTCCATTGAGGAATAGAGATAGGTTGCAGAGTTCCAGCAGGCCTTTGATGTTCAGCTTTGATACGACGGCAAACGTCACACTCAGCAACATAACAAGCAATGTCTTGCTTCATATTAGACCACCAGAATCTCTGACGGATGTCTTGGTACATCTTTGTACTACCAGGATGGATAGATAGAGGCATATCATGGGCTTCTTTCATAACCTCCTGTGTCATATCATGGTTTTCCTCTGAACATGGCACCACTAGGCGGCCCTTGAAGTACAAGATGCCATCATCAGCAATAGTGAAGAACGAGGGCCTTCCTTCAGCGAGGTAGCGCTTAATCTTGTGGACTTGAGAGTCATAATTCTGTAGCGTTTTGATGTTGTCCATGAGATCAGGTTTAGCAACCAGGGTATTAAGACAACCCTGGGTAATTACGTGGAGGTTCATCTTGCGGCACTCGGGGGGAGGGGGAGCAAGTGCACCCAAAGGAACTATATGGAGGTTCAGCTTTCTGAATTCTTCAACAAGCAAGGGCTCAACCTTGTGAACCTGGAGGTGGTTGCAGTAAGACTTGCGGCTCAAGGCATCAGCCATTACATTAGCCTTGCTTGGGGTATAGGATATACCCACGTCAAAGTCTGCAACAGTCTCCATCCATCTCTGTTGTCGAAGGTTCAGGTCTGGCTGAGTAAACAGATACTTCAGACTTTGGTGGTTGGTGAAGATCTCGCATCGATTACCGAGAAGGTAATGTCGCCACTGCTTCAAAGCATGAATGACAGCAGCAAGCTCGAGGTCATGAAATGGGTAGTTTTCTTCATGAGGGCGCAGTTGACGAGAGGCATAAGCAATCACTCTGCGCTCTTGCATTAGGACACAGCCTAATCCTTGACGAGAAGCGTCGCAGTAAATGACCAAGTCCTTAGTATCAGGTGGAGCAAGCACCGGGGCAGAATAAAACTTGTCTTTGAGTGCTTGGAAACTTTCCTGACACTTGTCTGTCCATTGGAACTTGACACCCTTATGCAACAGATTAGTTAGAGGCCTAGCGATCTTGGAGAATTTCTCAACAAATCGACGGCAATAGCTGGCGAGAATGAGAAAACTTCGGACTTAATTGACATTCTTCACAGGAGTCCAATCGAGAATATCCTGGACTCATTTAGGGTTAACAGCAATACCATCCTTGGAGATGACATGCCCAAGATAGGTTACTTCGAGGAGCCAGAACTCACACTTGGAATACTTAGCATAGAGTTGATGCTCTCGAAGCTTTTCCAGCACAAGACAAAGATGTTCAGCATGTTCTTGTTTGTTCTTAGAAAATACCAGGATATCATCCAGATAAACCACGACGAACTTGTCGAGGTAATCCATTAATATGTAGTTCATCAGACGAGAGAAAGTGGCTGGAGCATTCGTTAAGCCGAATGACATGACGGTGTACTCGTATGATCCATACCGAGTCACGAAGGCGGTTTTTGGAATATCCTCTTCACAAACACGGATCTTGTGGTAACCCAACCTCAAGTCGAGTTTGGAGAACACTGATGAGCCAGCCAGTTGATCATAAAGATCATTGATCCGAGGAAGAGGATATTTATTCTGAATGGTAGCTTGGTTTATAGGATGGTAGTCTTGGACTAATCGGTTTGTCCCATCCTTCTTCTTAACAAAGAGAGAAGGTGCTCCCCAAGGAGAGCAACTAGGGCGAATGAAACCTTTGCTAATAGATTTGTCGATTTCCTCCTTAAGCTCAATGAGTTCATGTGGCGGCATCTTGTAGGGTCATTTGGCTATAGGATTGGTGCCTAGTTTCAAGTCGATGATGAATTCGACAGCTATTAGGGGGAATCCCTGGAAGTTCTTCTGGAAAGACGTCTTGGAATTCACGAATGAAGGGAATGTTTTCAATGCCCTTGAGTGGTGCAGCATTTAATGCATTCAAGGCACAAAGCCGTGCCTCGGTGTTCTGAACTAGATGAGCTTGGTAGGTAATTATTTCATCAGAAGGGTGTAGCAGATGGACGGTCTTAGTGGTGCAAACTATAGAAGCAGTATGCACTTTCAACCAATCCATTCCCAGAATGAGGTCGATGCTATAGGACTTCAGTACGATGGGAGAGACAAGGAATTCCAGTCCTTCGATTTCAACGGGGACGTCGTTGCAAATCATGGAGGTCCGACATTGGCCCGCGGGAGTGTGTTCTAATAGCGAAGTGTTCATGTCCTCACATTTAATGTCGTGCAAGCATGCAAATTCTTCTGACATGAATGAATGTGATGCACCTGTATCAATTAAAACAGATGTTGGTACTGAATTTACAAGGAGTGTACCCATCACGGTAGCAGACTGGTCTAGAACTTCATTGAGATCAACGTGGTTGGCATGAACACGACCATAAGATCTGGCATTGTTGTTGCGAGGCTGGTTGCTTCCACGGCCAGCTGCAGGAAGGGCCAGTTGATTCTGGTTCTGAAAGCAGTTCCTGGCGAGGTGACCTGGTAGGCCACACTTGTAGCACAGACCATTATTGGGAGTGGGAACAGGAGCTCGGGGTGGTGGAGCTGGAAGTCTCAGCTGCCTAGTTGGTGGGGGAGGCAGACGCGGTGCAGCATAGGACTGTCTTGGAGCAGGTGCAGTTGGCTGGTACATGCTATTGGGAATCCATATCCTACGCTTCTACGAGAACGGGCTCGAAGATGAGCCTATGTCATGGTTGCGCCTGTGAGAGCTCTGGTGTTCCTGCAGACCAGTTTCGACATTGATGGCCTTGTTCACCAAGGTGGCGAAATCAGCAAAGTCATGCACTAGAAGCGCGAGCTTGATGTCAGCTTGAAGGCCATCATGGAACTTCTCCTGTCTGTGTGCGTCAGTTGCAATTTCTTCTTCAGCATAGCGGTATAAATCCAGAAACTCCCGCTGATAAGCTTCCACAGTTTTGTTGCCCTGGGTGAGATTGCGGAACTCGCGCTTCTTCCGGTCCATGACTCCCTGAGGAATGAAACGGGCACAGAAAGCGGCTTGGAATTCTGGCCAGCTGATGATTGTTCCAACCGGCAGAGTTCGCCGGTGGCTGTCCCACCATTGAGCAGCGGGTCCTTTCAGGAAGAAGGAAGCAAAGGTGACATAGCTGGCAGGGGCTACATCAGCAGACTCCATCTCATAGGTGATGTCACGGAGCCAGTAATCAACATCCAGAGGCTGAGTTGAGCTGCGATACACAGTTGGGTTGAGTTGCATGAAATCCTGCAGAGTCACTTGGGCTGGCTGCTAGTTCATATTGGGGCGAGGAAACTGAGCCATCATATTTTCCATGAATTGGCGGTTCAGCTCGAACTGTTGGATCATACCAGCCATGTACTCAGGCGGTGGTGGGGCATGGCCACCACGACCACGACCACCTGGTCTGACCATCCTGCTAATATATATCAGGGGTAGTTCAGCATTGAGAAATTGCAAGGACAAGAATCATTCATGATGAAACATGCATAATGAAAGGAACACGATAGATACTACATAGTAGTTGGCATAACTTACAAAAGAGATCATGCATAGAGTTCAGTACACAGAGTTCAGTACATAGGCTAAGAACATCATAGGCGGCACGCAGGCTCGCGGCAAATGCATCTAACACTAACAAGCAAGCCTACATCAGTCCCAGGAGGAACTGTGGATGTAGGTGTAGTCGGACAGCTGGTAGTGACGTGAAGGGAAGTCCTCCACGTGAGTAGCTTGGGGTCCGCAGATACTCTGGTGCGGAACCCGATGCGCAGGTGGCAAGAGAGGACCAAGTGCGGGAGAGTAGCCTCCCACATCTGGCCAGCCGACGCCCTGGGGCATCACGGTCCTGTCAGGGTAGAACACAGAACGCGACAGATCACTAGATCGGACAGAGGGGTGCAACATCGTCAGAGCACGGTATAGGTGCTGACGGGTGGTGTTCAACTCGTGGCGAAGAGCTCGGTTAGCTCTATCTAGCCCATCAGCATGCAGAACCAGGTTCTGATGGTAGAAGGGCTCTCGGGTGAAAGTGGAGTAGGCAGCAGTGTAGTATCCCTCCGCACCAACATCGGATGCGATAGCAATGTGCCTGAAGGGGGAGGTGTCCAACTCCCGATACTCTCCACGAAGACGTATCAGAACAGCATAAGCAACATCGTGGACCGCCATGTCGATAGTCACTCCAACACCATGAGCAGTGTGTGGCACGGTAGTGGAGTCATACTCCCGAGAGTAGAGGTGGACGATGGCACGGTACTGCTCCTGGTTGAAGTCCTGGTACTCCTCGTAGACGGTGTACTCAGGGTGCCAGCGATAACCCAGATAGGTCATCATCTCAACCAACACAGCAGGTGATCCTGAGGCACCAATGGTCGTCGTGTGGCGCACGACCTGTCTCGTGGGCTCCATATGAAAACAGAGGTGTTTCAAATGAGTCAAATGACAGTGTGGATAAAGTTCAATATACTACTCTAAGGAACAACTAGGGCTTATCCAACTTTGGAGTGAACGTGGTCACGGGATCCTAATGTTAAAGTTAGTAAAATCGTTCAACCCGAGTAGAAGAGAGTTCAGAGTCCCAGAGTAAGGATCAGGGAGTAAAAGATCCTAATACCACCCAGATGGCGATGTGGGCCCGTAAGGCACACATCCATGTTAGTAAATAGTTTTGTAATGTCTAGACTCGACTTCAGCCAAGGAGTGTGGAAGGGGGATTCCTACAAGCAGTCGGCTCTGATACCAACTTGTGACGCCCCCGATTCAATCGTACACTAATCATACACGCAAACGTGTACGATCAAGATCAGGGACTCATGGGAAGATATCACAACACAACTCTACAAATAAAAATAAGTCATACAAGCATCGTATTACAAGCAAGGGGCTTCGAGGGCTCAAATACAAGAGCTCGATCATAGACGAGTCAGCGGAAGCAAAAATATCTGAGTACAGACATAAGTTAAACAAGTTTGCCTTAAGAAGGCTAGCACAAATTGGGGTACAAATCGAAAGAGGCGCAGGCCTCCTGCCTGGGATCCTCCTAAACTACACCTGGTCGTCCTCAGCGGGCTGCACGTAGTCGTAGGCACCTCCTAAGTAGTAGTAGTAGTAGTAGTCATCGACAGTGGCGTCTGGCTCCTGGACTCCAACGCCTGGTCGCAGGAATCAGGTATAAAAAGGGGGAAAAGAGGGAGCAAAGCAACCGTGAGTACTCATTCAAAGTACTCGCAAGCAAGGAGCTACACTACATATGTATGCATTGGTATCAAATGGAATGAGGGTATCATATGTGGACTGAACTTCAGAATGCCGGAGTAAGAGGGGGATAGCTAGTCCTTATCGAAGACTATGCTTCTGGCCACCTCCATCTTGCAGCATGTAGAAGAGAGTAGATGGTAAGTTCACCAAGTAGCATCGTGTAGCATAATCCTAACTGATGATCCTCCCCTCGTCACCCTGTGAGAGAGCGATCACCGGTTGTATTTGGCACTTAGAAGGATGTGTTTTATTAAGTATCCGGTTCTAGTCATCATAAGGTCAAGGTACAACTCCAAGTCGTCCTATTACCGAAGATCACGACTATTCGAATAGATTAACTTCCCTGCAGGGGTGCACCATATTTCCCAACACGCTTGATCCCCTTTGTCCGCGCACACTTTTCTGGGTCATGCCCGGCCTCGGAAGATCAACACGTCACAGCCCTACCTAGGCACAACAGAGAGGTCAGCACGTCGGTCTAAATCCTATGGCGCAGGGGTCTGGGCCCATCGCCCATTGCACACCTGCACGTTGCGAACGCGACTGGCGAGCAGACCTAGCCTCCCTTATACAAGAGCAGGCGTTCCAGTCCAACCCGGCGCGCGCTGCTCAGTCGCTGATGTCATGAAGGCTTTGACTGATACCACGACGTCGAGTGCCCATAACTGTTCCTGCGTAGTTGGTTAGTGCGTATAGGCCAGTAGCCAGACTCTGATCAAATACCAAGATCTCGTTAAGCGTGTTATTTTGAAATAACCACGGACGCCGACCAGGGCCAGGCCCACCTCTCTCCAAGGTGGTCTCAACCTACCCTGTCGCTCCGCCACAAAGATCCACTTAGAAGGCCATCGGGACAAACGTCCTTTCGGACCCAATCTGTGAATCACTCGCGGGTACTCTTCGAGCCGACCTATCTTTAGTCACCACATGTATCATATATTATGTATATAAGTATATACCCGTGATCACCTCCCGAGTGATCACAACCTGATAGTATAGCATGGCAGACGGACAAGAATGTAGGGCCACTGATGGTAAACTAGCATCCTATACTAAGAATTTAGGAGTGGAGGTAAGGTATCAACAGTTGTAGCAACAATGATAGGCTATGCCTCAGGATAGGAATAATGGAAAGCAGTAGCATGCTACACTACTCTAATGCAAGTAGTATAGAGAAGAGTAAGCGATATCTGGTGATCAAGGGGGGCTTGCCTGGTTGCTCTGGCAAGAGAGAGGGGTCGTCAACACCGTAGTCGTACTGGGTAGCTGCGGCGTCGGTCTCGGTGTCTAGCGAGAGAAGAGGGGGAAGAAACAATAAATATTAAGCAAACAGATGCACAACGATGCATGACATGACAAGTAGCGGTGCTAGGGGTGCCCTACCGCGGTATGAGGTGGTACCGGTGAAGGGGGAAACATCCGGGAAAATATCCCCGGGGTTTCGCATTTTGGGACAGATCAATTGGAGGGCGAAAGTTGTGTGTTCGCTATGCTAGGGATGCGTGGTGGACGAACTGGCTGCGTATCCGGATTCGTCTCGTCGTTCTGAGCAACTTTCATGTACAAAGTTTTTCCATCCGAGCTACGGTTTATTTTATATTGATTTTAAAAGATTTGCATTTTTAGAATTTATTTAATTATATAATTCAACATTATCCAGAATAGTGTTTGCTGATGTCAGCATGACGTCAGCAGTCAACAGAGGCGTTGACTGGTCAACCTGACGTGTGGGCCCCACATGTCATTAACTGTTTTGTTAATTAATAATAGTTAATTAGGTTAATTAGTCATTAGGTTAATTAATCATAATTAGTTAATTTAAACAGAATTAATTAAGTTAATTATTTGGTTAATTAATTATTTTTATTATTATTTATTTATTATTATTTTTAATTCTTTTTCATTTTTTTTAATACGTTGTAGGGGTGGGGCCCCCTAGTCAGTGGCTCAGGGGAGCCTAACGGCCGCCGCCTAGCGGGCGTGGGCGCTGGGAAACCAGGGCTTTGCCCCGGTGGTGCAGGGGCATGCGGCGGGCGCCGGAGCGCGCGGCCCAGGGGAGCAGCGGGCGGCGCCGGCGGAGGGTTGCGCGCGCGTGGGCCGACAAG
>NC_041390.1:403776386-403776978 GCF_002162155.2 Triticum dicoccoides | reverse complement strand
GAGTCCGGTGAGCGGCGGTGGTCGCGAGGGGCGGGGGCGGCGTAGCCGCAGTAGCAGCAGCAGCTGCAACAGAGCAGTAGCAGCGGGAGGGGGTTGCGGGTGGTGGCCGCGGGGTGCGCGCGGGCGCGAGAGGAGGAGAGGCCAAGGGGGCGCGCGCGACGGCTGCAGCCAGGCGCCGTCGTAGGCGGCAGCAGCGTAGGCGGTCGGCAGCGCTGGCGGGGCGGAGTAGAGCCACAACAGCAGCAGGCGCAGATGTGCGCGGGCGAGCAGGGGGGCGAGGCGACGGTGGCCTCGCTTGGCAGCGACAGGGGCAGGCGCAGCGAGGCGGGGCTCGGGTGCGCGTGTACGGCAGCAGGCGGGCGCGAGGCACGGTGACGGGGCAACCAGCCGGCGACGAGCGGGCGCAGTGGAGGAGTGAGCGAGGCAAGAAGGGGGAGGTCGGGGCCTCACCATAGTTGTAGGGCACGGGCAGTGGGGCGTGGGGACGTAGACGGGGACGACGGCGACGAAGAGGAGCAGTCGGGTGAGGGAGAACCGGCAAGGCAGTGATGGCGTTCGGCGGCGAGGATCTCCTCCCGATCCAATCGGGAGA
>NC_041390.1:403702409-403776032 GCF_002162155.2 Triticum dicoccoides | reverse complement strand
GGGAGGTTATGGGGTGAGGGTGGGCCGGCCTGGCGGCCTGGTGGGCTGAGGCCCAAGGGGACGCGGTGGCCATCTGGGCCAGTCGGCCCAGTTGAGGGGGGGGGGCTTTCTCCTTTCCTTTTTTTAGTTTTAGTTTTAGTTTTTCTTTTTATTTATTTTCTTTTCTGTTTTATTTCATTTTAAAATATTTAGGCATTTTATAAAAATGTGTTTATTACCACATAATTACATATGCAAAATAGGGCACCTCCCGAACATTTTTGTTTCAAAGTTTGAAAAACTTTTATTGTTGACATTATTCAAATTTGAATATTTGAAACGGTTTCGAACCAACCCGAGATTAACTACAGTGACATAGGTGATGTGGCATCGTTAACGTGGGATTACTGTAGCATGATTATCCGCGCGTTACACATGCATATGTTACAAAATTCAGTAAGTGGTATCTGACACCTCTAACATCATTTGATATTCTAAAAAATAAGTCACTCAAGCGAGCAATCATATCAGAATTGTATTTCAATTGTTTCATAACATTTGCATTGAAGTGATCTTGTTTTCTAATATAGTTTTCAAACTCATAAAGGCATTGGCTAGGGTGCATATTGTGAGGATTGTCATTATCATTGAATTCCATAAGATAATTTACCTCTACCACCTTAGGAGGTGGTGGTGTATTAGTCCCATGTGCTTCTTCAATTGGACGTAAATGTTCAACATCCTCAGCTTTAATACCTTTTTCCTTCATAGATTTCTTTGCCTCTTGCATATCTTCAAGACTGAGATATAATATACCCCTCTTCTTCGGAGTGGGTTTAGGCGGCGGTTCAGGAAGAGTCCAATCATCATAATTTTTCAATATGTTATTCAATAATTCTTCAGCTTGCCCAACAGTTCGTTCCCTGAAAACACAACCAGCACAACTATCTAGGAAGTCCCTAGAAGCATCGGTTAGTCCATTATAGAAGATATCGAGTATTTCATTTTTCTTAAGAGGATGATCAGGCAAAGCATTAAGTAACTAGCAAAGTCTCCCCCAATCTTGTGGGAGACTCTCTTCTTTAATTTGCACAAAGTTAAATATTTCCTCTAAAGCTGCTTGTTTCTTATGAGCAGGGAAATATTTTTTAGAGAAGTAATAAATCATATCCTGGGGACTATGCACAACCAGGAGCAAGAGTATTGCACCAAGATTTAGCATCACCCTTTAATAGAACGGAAATAATTTGAGAATAAAGTAATAACGAGTCTTATCATCATGAGTAAAAAAGGGTGGCTATGTCATTCAACTTAGTAAGATGTGCCACAATAGTTTCAGTTTCATAACCATGGAAAAGATTAGATTCAACCAAAGTAATTAACTCTGGGTTGACAGAGAATTCATAATCCTTATCATCAATAAAGATAGGTGAAGTAGCAAACTTAGGATCATATTTCATTCTAGCATTCAGAGATTTTTCTTTATACTTGCATAGTAATTTCTCTAGATCATTTGTATCCTTACAAGCAAGAATGTCTCTAGTTGTCTCCTCATTCATAACATAACCTTCCGGTACCTTAGGCAATTCATATCTAGGAAGGCTAGTTCTAGTAGGTGTTTCAGGAGTTTCAGATTCAAGCTCATCATCAGATTCAGCAACATCATGTTGAATTACTCTAGCAATTTGTTCATCAAGAAAGTCACCAAGTGGCACATCATTATCATCAAGCAAGGTACTAGCATCATCATAAGTATCATTCATAGCAAAAGTAGCATCATCAACAACTTGTGACATATCAGGATTAATAACATGTAGTGGTGTTGCAAGCTTACTTATAACAGAAGGTGAATCTAAAGCGGAACTGGATGGCAGTTCCTCACCTCCCCTTGTCTTAGAGGGATAAATCTTAGTCTTAGCATCCTTCATATTCTTCATAGTGATAAATTGATAATAATCCCAGGTGACTCAACAAATATAGCTATGCTCCCCGGCAACGGCGCCAGAAAAAGGTCTTGATAACGCACAAGTATAGGGGATCGCAACAGTTTTCAAGGGTAGAGTATTCAACCCAAATTTATAGATTCGACACAAGGGGAGCCAAAGAATACTTGAAAGTATTAGCAGCTGAGTTGTCAATTCAACCACACCTGGAGATTAATTATCTGTAACAACTTGATCAGTAGCAAAGTAACATGATAGTTAGTAGTGACAGTAGCAAAGGTAACGGTAACAGTGATAGCAATAGTTTTGTAGCAAGTGCAATGGTAATGAAAGCAGTAGTAACTTAGTAAGAACAATATAAGATAAATTTGTAGGCATTGGGTCGGTGACTTGTTGGATGATATTCATCATGAGACAGTTATAACCTAGGGCGATACAGCAATAGCTCCAGTTCATCAATATAATGTAGGCATGTATTCCGTAAATATTCATACGTGCTTATGGAAAGAACTTGCTTGACATCTTTTATCCTACCCTCCCGTGGTAGTGGGGTCCAATTGAAAACTAAGGGATATTAAGGCCTCCTTTTAATAGAGAACCAGAACAAAGCATTAACACACAGTGAATACATGAACTCCTCAAACTACGGTCATCACCGGGAGTTGTCTCGACTATTGTCACTCCGAGGTTGCCGGATCATAACACGTAGTAGGTGACTATAATTTGCAAGATTGGATCTAGAACATGGATATAATGGTGATAACATAAACGGTTCAGATCTGAAATCATGGCACCCGGGCCCAAAGTGACAAGCATTAAGCATGACACAGTCATAGCAACATCAATCTTAGAACATAGTGGATACTAGGGATCAAACCCTAACAAAACTAACTCGATTACATGATGAATCTCATCCAACTCCTCACCAACCAGCGAGCCTATGAAGGAATTACGCACTCCCGGTGGGGGGCATCATGGAATTGGCAATGGAGAAGGGTTGGTGATGACGAAGAACGAAGATCTCCCTCTCCGGAGCCCCAAACGGACTCTAGATCTGGCCTTCCGATGAAGAACAGGAGGTGACGGTGCTTGTGTCTCGTGGAACGCGATAATCCTTTCTCCCTGGTTTTTTCCTCCAAATATGTGATTTTATAGTATCAGGGTTGAGGTCTGCGGGGCCACCAGGTGGGGACAACCCACCTGGGCATGCTAGGAGGTGGGGGCGCGCCCTGGTGGGTTGTGCCCACCCAGGTGCCCCCCTCCGGTGGATCTTGGCTCCAAAAATTCTCTTTATTGATATAAAAATACCTCGCAAAGTTTCGTTCCATTCCGAGAACTTTTATTTCTGCACAAAAACAACACCATGGTAGTTCTGCTGAAAACAACATCAGTCCAGGGTTAGTTTCATTCAAATCATGCAAATTAGAGTCCAAAACAAGAGGAAAAGCATTAGGAAAAGTAGATACATTGGAGACGTATGAACTCCCCCAAGGTTAAACCTTTGCTTGTCCTCAAGCAATTTAGTTGATAAACTGAAAGTGAAAAAGAAACACTTTTACGATCTCTTTTGCTCGTGTTTGCATAAATAAGCTTAAACATCACCCAGGTTTTCAGCCAACATTATAACTAACCATGGTGACAATAACTCTTAAAAATTATATTAACTCATATCAATAACATAATCAGCTGGCGAGCAATAATAAGACATCTCAAACATTAGCACATTGTCAAAACAACCGTGGTATAATATGACAATAGTGGTATCTCACTAGCCCTTCCTGAGACCGCAAAACAATAATGTGGAGCACCTCCAAAGTCCAAACAGTGACTAAACATTGTAATTCATGGTAGAAAAGATCCAGTCATGATGCACCCAACATTAGCTACACACAATGCATAAGCATGACAACATTGCTCTCAGGTTCTGGCGCTTATTTTAGAAGGTGATGACACAACATAAAAGTTAATAGATAGTCCCTACGCAGAGGGAAGCAGTGATTTGCAGAGGTGCCAGAGCTCAAGTTTTAAAACAGAGGTAAATGATATTTTGAGACATGCACCCTTCTCATTTACTTCACGGCCATCAGTTATCAAAATCTTCCATGCTAAGCACGCTAGTGGCAGTTCCCAAGCGATAAAGTAAAGGTTTTGACTCCATTGGGAGTTTTTGTTTGATAATTTGTAAGCTTTTTCGGCTTTCAGTTTAGGACTGGGCATCCCTATTACCGCCGTTTTTCTTGTGCGGTGGCGTGTGAATAAACACTCGACCTGAGAATAACCCGCTTAGCATGGAAGATACCGACCACCTCCTGTCGTTCCATGAACGATCCAGGCACACAAAAAGGATATTTATTAGAAGTTTTATAGGTGGCACATGTAAATTTACTTAGGACGGCAGGGTAATACCGCATATAGGTAGGTATGGTGGACTCATCTGGAATAACTTGGGTTCAAGGTTTTTGATGTACAAGCAGAATTCCCACTTAGTACAGGCAAAGGCTAGCAATTAGATTGAGAAGCGGCCAGCTAGAGAGCAACAACGGTCATGAACATGCATTATGCATAAGTAACATTGGACGCTAGCATGAGTAGGATATGAACACCATGAACATAAATATCATCGAGGCTATGTTGGTTTTGATTGAACTACATGCATGAACATGTGCCAAGTCAAGCCACTCGAACATTCAGAGGAGGATACCATATCATCATACTACATCACAATCATTTTAACGCAATGTTGACATCCAAGATAAATCATTATCCCCTCCTAGCTACTTATGCATGGCATGAGAAACTATAATCTCTAATTTTCATTGCAAACATGTTAAATCATAATGGGCTAAATCATGGGTACTAGGTTAAACATATTTACACAAACAGAACAAGTTGAGTTCATACCCGTTTCTCTCTGCCACGGCCAGTTCATGCAATATTGTCATTATTGCCTTTCACTTGCACGACTGAAGGATGTGAACATAATAATAGTGCAAGAGTGTCGTGGACTAAGCCGGAATCTGCAAACATTTTATTCAACAGCAGAAGACAAGGTAAAATGGGCTCTTTATTAGATCAACAATTTATTCAAATGAGAGCCACTCCACATTTTCATCGTGGTCCTCTCCTCGATAAGACTCGAATAAAAGAAAAATAAGTTCAAAGAAGCACACTGATTTTTTTGGAGTTTTTAGTTTTCTTGAACAAGCAATCAAAAAGGGAAAGCAAAAACGATAAAAACTATTTAGACGAGAAAGCTCCCAACAAACAAAAGAAGAACGAGAAAATCTTTTGGGTTTTCTTTTGAGTGCTACAGCTAAGCATGCAAAGAAAGTAAATTAGCTACAACTATTTTTTTGGTTTTTCTAAGGTTTTTCAAACACAGAAGAAGAAAGCAAGAAAATAAAATTAAGCATGGATGAAGCAATGAAAAAGTGTAAACACCGACAACTGGAATGAGATGTGTGAACATGAATGTAATGTCGGTGAGAAACACGTACTCCCCCAAGCTTAGGCTTTTGGCCTAGCTTGGTAATCGATTAGTAGCCTGGATAGTAGTCAGGGTGCTGAGGAGTAGGCATCCAGGCATCCCACTGCCGAGGTTCCTCCTGTGCTAAAGCCTGATCGTTCCGGTAGGCGATGATGTCCACAGGCATAATCCTATATCCGCCCCTGGCAACAGGATCAAACAAAGCAGGAGTAGGCAATTGAATAATATCACGAGTCTTCACACTTAAAACCAGGTTATATGGAACAGGGATGTTAGGAGATTCGATATTAGTAAAATGGTGGTGATCCATGGCTGCGTCATCGAGGTAAACCTTGGTGAGAGGGTAATCATGAAGGCATATCTCAACATTAGAGTGAGCCGCCAAACGAGTAGCGAAAACCCCACCATGTATTTTACCCTTGGACTTATCAACATGGAGGCGTCGTGCCACAATAGCTCCCAAGTTATAAGTGTTGTCGCCCTCTAGTGCACGACGTAAAACAACAAAGTCTGGTGCGCTGAGCGCACCTACCTTTTCTTTAGCAAGCAACACCTAGCAACAAATAAGGCAAAATAATGTAAGGCAGGAAAGTGTATGGTAGTGGCAGTGATGGCCGACACCCCTCTCTCATCTCCCACTGTCGGTGGGAAACGACACATATGGGGTCACTGGGATCCCTTCTATGGTTGGCGGGTGCGGGGTTGTGCAAAGATCGGGTCTAGTGGACAGCACACGAATCGTTTACCCAGGTTCGGGCCGCGGAGACGCGTAAAACCCTAGTCCTGCTTTCATGTATATTTAGGTGTTCTTGTGTTCTTGAACTAGCTGCAGTGGCTCTCTAGTCCAAAAGATCCTAATCCCCCTCCAGTACACCTCGGGCCTCCTTTTATAGACAAAAAGGGGTTGCCACAGTGGCACACAGGAGGTGGAAAGGTATACAGGGGCTGAGTCTATCCCCTGGCATCATCGGACAAATGCATTTAATGCGCCGCCGACGTACCCCTCTTGCTTTATTGGGGACGACAAAGAAGCTTGTCCCAACTGGCATCGCCTCGCCTGGCTCTGACGCGCGTCCAAGCTGACGAGGCGTTGTAGCGCCACGTTGGCTGGCTGCTGGGCTGGCGCGGTGGTGGAGCCTTCACAAAGATCTACATGCCATCACGCAGGTGCTTGCTGAGTTGGTGTAGAGGCCGCGTGCTGCCACGCAAATGCATGCTCAGCTGGTCGAGCTGGTAGCTGTACGGGAGCGGCAGTGGAGTCTTGTCGGACGTGGGCCTGGCTGCGGCCCCGCAGGCGTCCTCGGCAAGGGTCTTGCCGAGGGCCCGACAAGGGTCTTGCTACGGCACCGTGGTCGTCCCCGGCAATGATCTTGCCGGGGGTCTCATCAATCTCCTTGGCAAGGATCTCGCCAAGGATCGTCGTCTTCTGGTTTCCATCTGATCTTGTGTGTCTATGATCTCTACAAAGATCTACATGCCACCACGGAGGTGCCTCCCGAGCCTTGGTTCCAACATGGCGTGGGAACCCCTTGGGCTCAAGGGTGGCGCGCTCTGCCGGCATCAGGCAAGTTGCCCCGGCAATGATCTTGCCGAGGCTGCAGAAGCCACCCCGGCAAGGGTCTTGCCGGGGGAGTCCACCTCACCCTCTTGCTCTCTTTGCGTCTCTAGTCTTGGCATTGCTCTGGTCGTCTTGTGCTCCGGCATCCCTCCTCTGCCCTGCTTAGTGTGGTCGTGGGCATAGCTCTGACTGCCCGAGCACAAGTAAAGGGGTGCAAAAGCAGAGCCCCTACTTCTGTACACCGACAGGAGCCCCCGGGCCTGGGCCACACATAAGCACGACGCGTTGTTGGGCTAGGCCCAGAATGATGCGCGGGCAGGTGGGGCGGATTTTTACCGCAGTAATTTCTTCATCCGTTGTGCTTCCCCACGACCCATGTTGAACGCGCGACATGGAGGGTCATGCGTGATGTGGGAGTCGTGCGTGGGGCTGTTTCCACATGCATGCGTCACATCATGGTAAAGAGGTGGCTCGCGCCTTCCCCGTAAAAAGAGGAAAACGCATAGGTGTGGCTCATTTACTGAGTGGGCTCAGGTCGTGGTCTTCAAGGCACCCATGCCCCACGACCACGGGGTGGAGAACGGCCGTCTCATTTGTCCCCTCGATTTCTGCTAGCCTGCCACATGTCCTCCGTGCTCTGAAGACGGTAGGCGGTGGGTGTCGGCCTTGGATGGCGAGGCAGGGAAATGGGTCGCTGCTGATTGGGGCAGTGGGTCGGCCTCGATTCTCTGTGCCCCTAATGGTCGTATTGGCTGAGAGGGGCGGCCGAGTCCCGACCCCGTCCCTTTATAAGAAGGGGGAGGGGTGGCACCCCACAATCTTTCATCATCCCTCTCCTTCCACCTCGGCTCCGCTCTTTCATCTGCCATGGCGAGAGGGGGCGCCGGTCCTTCGACGATGGCGGTGAGGGTCTCTGCTCGACAGCGCGTGCCTCCTTCCCAAGAACCCGTGGCGGCGGAGCCGGCCATGAGAGGAAGGGGGAGGGAGCGAGGTCGAGGCCGGTGTGGCGCTTGGGGAAGAGGGGGATAGGGCGGCGCACCGGCCTTGCCTCTGCCAGCGATGCCTCCTCCGATGGAGGGCCACGTCAGGGACCAGCCTTGTGAGTTCTTCATCAGTCCGCGTCGGCCACCGTGTCGTCGCCTTCGTCTTCCTGTGCCATTCGCTTGTGAGATGGAGCTCGATCCGCCCCAGACCCTGAGGTTGCACATGAGGGGCTGCGTGAACGGCGGCACGCGGGTCGACGTCGACTTTCCCAGCCCTCGGGCCATGTATCTTCGCCGCGGATGGAAGACCTTCACTCGCATCCATAGCCTGACGACGGGGCTCGTTCTCTATTTCAAATTAATGGAGAACGGCCTGCTCTCCGTCAATGTCTTTGGAGGCTCTGGGACTCACCTAAAGTGCTGCATGGAGAGCTCCTCCGACGATGAAGACTCCACTTCAAGCGGGAGTGATGAGGAGGACAGCGACAGCGATGATGAGAGCGTCAAGTGAGGGCACGTCGACCTCATCTCCAACTGACCGCGTCGCCCCTCCCTCCGCCGTGCACTCTGCCGAGGGCCTTCCATCGGCGTGTTCCACGTCCCTTCCTTTTTGCCTTCACCTGCCGCACCTGGGAGGAAAGGGGCAAGAATGGGGATCACGGGGCACTTATCTTTTCTAGTTTGTAAGCCCACAGGCACTCGTGAGATTTCAAAATTTGTAATCCCCTTGCTTGTGTACCCATTCCGTATGAATTATACTTGTTTGAAATGTATGAATGAAAGGAAGGGTGTTTGTCGGGTTTTGTTTGCGCGTGGGGGAGGGCCACACCGAGGAACACATCATCGTTATCTTAAGATAAACATGGTCTCCTGGCAACATGCCTTGCTATCCTCCCGCTCTACGGCCTGACTATGCTCATGCTCTTGGCGGAGGTAGGGGCCAAGTAGGACTAGGCCTTTCGCTCGCCCTCTTCCCACCACACTACACCAAGTTCTGGTCCAAAGTAGAGTTTTCGGACATGGGACGGAGGGGGCAAGATGGTACGAGAGCGAGCGAAGCCTTATACGTTCAAGGTTCACACGGGCGCACAGAGTGGGGGGAGAAAAACTTATCTGACGTTGCAGCCCCCGGCAACCTTGGCCTGCCGCGGTTAGATTCTTGTGTCTGCAGCCCCCGGCAACCTTGCCAGGGCCAAAGCGCCGGCCCGTTCTTTTTCCTCCCTATAGCTCAGCAGAAATGTCCATAGCATTAAGATATATTGGTCCCCCTTCAATCCCGTATGCATCAATTTCTATGCTAGGTTGAAGCTTCTGTCACTCTTGCCCTCCAATACATAGTCCTATCAACATACAGCTAACCCTATGGTGTGATCCACGCACGTGCTCATATGATGGGCACCAAAGGATAGCAACATAACCATGAGGAAATTAAATCAATCATAGCAATTCATGAACCACCGATAGGACAACGAAAATCTACTCAGACGTCATAGGATGGCAACACATCATTGGATAATAATATGAAGCATAAAGCACCATGTTCAAGTACAGGGTATAGTGGGTTGCGGGAGAGTGAACTGCTATAGATAGAGGGGGAAGGTGATGGAGATGTTGGTGAAGATGGCGGAGGTGTTGGGGTAGATCGCGATGATGATGATGGCCACGGTAGCGTTCCGGCACCACCGGAAGAGAAGGGGAGAGGGGGCCCCTACGTCTTCTTCTTCCTTTACCTCCTCCCTAGATGGGAGAAGGGTTTCCCCTCT
Source organism: Triticum dicoccoides (assembly GCF_002162155.2). NCBI lineage: Eukaryota > Viridiplantae > Streptophyta > Magnoliopsida > Poales > Poaceae > Triticum > Triticum dicoccoides. Next base: position 403,766,319 of record NC_041390.1, on the reverse strand, counting down.
GGTCCTTGGCCTCCATGGCGTGGGAGGGGCGAGAGCCCCTCCGAGATTGGATCTGTGTCTTTGTCTCTCTCTGGTTCCGCGTTCTGTCCTGCTGGCCTTTCACCATTTCGTATATATATGGAGATCCGTAATTCGATTGGACCGAAACCTTCGCCGTGATTTTTTTTACCAAAAATAGCTTTCTTGCGGCCGAAGAAGGGTATCAACCGCCTTACCGGTGTCCCACGAGAGTCAGGGGCGCGCCCAGGGGGGCAGGCGCGCCCCCTGCCTCATGGCCACCTCGGGTACCGTCTCGCGCGGATTCTTCTTCCGGAATTTTCCAAATATTCCAAAAATAAGCTCCGTCCGTTTTATCCCGTTTGGATTCCATTTGATATGGATATTCTGCGAAACTAAAAACATGCAACAAACAGGAACTGGGACTGGGCACTGGATTAATATGTTAGACCCAAAAATAGTATAAAAAGTTGCCAAAAGTATATGAAAGTTGAATAATATTGGCATGGAACAATCAAAAATTATAGATACGACGGAGACGTATCAACATCCCCAAGCTTAATTCCTGCTCGTCCTCCAGTAGGTAAATGATCAAAAAGATATTTTTTGATGTGGAATGCTACCTAGCATAATATTGATCACATATCTAATCATGGCATGAATATTAAGATACGAGTGATTCAAAGCAATAGTCTATCATTTGACATAAAAACAATAATACTTCGAGCCTACTAATAAAGCAATCATGTCTTTCCAAAATAACATGGCCAAAGAAAGTTATCCGTACAAAATCATATAGTCTGGCTATGCTCCATCTTCACCACACAAAATATTCACATCATGCACAACCCCGATGACAAGCCAAGCAATTGTTTCATACTTTTCATGTTCTCAAACCTTTTCAACTTTCACGCAATACATGAGCGTGAGCCATGGACATAGCACTATAGGTGGAATAGAATGGTGGTTGTGGAGAAGACAAAAAGGAGAAGATAGTCTCACATCAACTAGGCATATCAACGGGCTATGGAGATGCCCATCAATAGATATCAATGTGAGTGAGTATGGATTTCCATGCAACGGATGCACTAAGAGCTATAAGTGTATGAAAAGCTCAGACTGAAAACTAAGTGGGTGTGCATCCAACTTGCTTTCTCAAGAAGACCTCGGGCGTTTGAGGAAGCCCATCATCGGAATATACAAGCCAAGTTCTATAATGAAAATTTCCACTAGTATATGAAGTGATAACTCAAGAGACTCTCTATATGAAGAACATGGTACTACTCTGAAGCACAAGTGTGGTAAAAGGATAGTAACATTTCCCCTTCTATCTTTTTCTCTCATTTTTTTGTTTTTTGGTGGGCTTCTTTGGCCTCTTTTTTTTATTTGGGCTTCTTTGGCCTCTTTTATTTTTTTGTAAAGTCCAGAGTCTCATCCCGACTTGTGGGGGAATCATAGTCTCCATCATCCTTTCCTCACTGGGACAATGTTCTAATAATGATGATCATCACACTTTTAATTACTTACAACTCAATATTACATCTCGGTACTAGAACAAAATATGACTATATGAATGCCTCCGGCGGTGTACCGGGATGTGCAATGATCTAGCGTAGCAATGACATCAAAAAAGGACAAGCCATGAAAACATCATGCCAGCTATCTTATGATCATGCAAAGCAATATGGAAATAAAGGCTCAAGTCATGTATATGATGATGATGGAAGTTGCATGGCAATATATCTCGAAATGGCTATGGAAATCCCATGATAGGTAGGTATGGTGGCTGTTTTGAGGAAGATATAAGGAGGCTTATGTGTGATAGAGCGTATCATATCACGGGGTTTGGATGCACCGGCGAAGTTTGCACTGACTCTCAAGGTGAGAAAGGGCAATGCACGGTACCGAAGAGGCTAGCAATGATGGAAGGGTGAGAGTGCGTATAATCCATGGACTCAACATTAGTCATAAAGAACTCATATACTTATTGCAAAAGTCTATTAGCCATCGAAACAAAGTACTACGCGCATGCTCCTAGGGGGATAGATTGGTAGGAAAAGATCATCGCTCGTCCCCGACCGCCACTCATAAGGAAGACAATCAATAAATACCTCATGCTCCAACTTCGTTACATAACGGTTCACCATACGTGCATGCTACGAGAATCACAAACTTCAACACAAGTATTTCTACAATCCACAATTACCCACTAGCATGACTCTAATATCACCATCTTTATATCGCAAAACTATTGCAAGGAATCAAACATATCATATTCAGTGATCTACAAGTTTTATGTAGGATTTTATGACCAACCATGTGAATGACCAATTCATGTCCTCTCTCTAAATAGATATAAGTAAAGCAAGAGAGTTTAATTCTTTCTACAAAAGATGTGCCAACGCTCTAACAAATATAAGTGAAGCAAAAGAGCATTCTACAAATGGCGGTTTTCTAAGTGAAGAGAAACAGGCAATCCAAACTTCAAATGATATAAGTGAAGCACATGAAGCATTCTATAAAACCATACTCAAAAGATATAAGTGAACTGCAATGAGAATTCTATAAATCAACCAAGGAATATCTCATACCAGCATGGTGCATCAAAGAAAAGTGAAAACTAAATGCAAAAGACGCTCCAAGATTTACGCATATCATGTGACGAATAAAAATATAGCTCCAAGTAAAATTACCGATGATTGTTAGAAGAAAGAGGGGATGCCTTCCGGGGCATCCCCAAGCTTGGTTGCTTGCGAGTCCTTGAATATTTCCTTGGGGTCACTCGGGCATCCCCAATCTTAGGCTCTTGCCACTCCTTATTCCTTCATCCATCGTGATCTCTCCCAAAACATGAAAACTTCAATCACACAAAACTTAACGGAAAGTTCGGTAAGATCCGTTAGTATAATAAAGCAAATCACTACTCTAAGTACTGTTGCAAACCAATTCATGTTTTTTTCATTGTAGCAACTATAATATAACTTTTCCATGGCTTAATTCACTGATAGAAATCGATAGTTTCATCAAAACAAGCAAACTATACATCAAAAACAGAATCTGTCTTAATAAGGACAGTCTGTAGTAATCTGAACATTCACCATACCTCTAGTACTCCAAAAAATATGCAATAATTAGTAAAAATGACCAATTTTTATAGAAAGACAGTGAAAAAAGTTTCAGAACCGTTTGACGTTCCAGTAAAAAACATAAAATCGCACACTACAGGCAAAGTTTCTGTTCTGCACCGCACAAACCAACAAGCAATGTAAACATCCTAAAGGCAAATCTTGGCACATTATTTTTATAATACAATGGAATTGTACAAGGGGATAATTATTTTTGTTGAAAAGTTTCTGTAATCAAGATTCACAAAGTTTCCGTGAGCATGAACAAAGTTCAAAGAGCTCCCCCACTTCAACAATGCTTGTCTCTCTCACTTCCACTTTCCTTTTTGAAAAGTTTTGGGTTCCCCTATTTATTTTTTGTTTTTAAACTATATAAAAGCACTCAACAGAAATAAATGAATCTCTAAAACTTCCGGGTTGTTTCCCTGGAAGCGCTTTCTTTAAAGCCATTAAGCTAGGCATATGGTGCTCAAGTAATGAATCCAGCCGGATCCCAAGGTATATCAAAGCCAATTTTAATTAACAATGATTTGTGATTTAGTAGTGAGCACAAAGTAACATATATCATGCAACAACAAAGTCTAACTCTCTTCCTATGCATTGGCATGTCATAAAAGAACAATTCCTGCACACATAGTAAAGGCCAATGCATAGTATAAACAATTTCTTGCAATTTTATCATATTGGAAACATGGAGAAGTGGAGATGTAGTTCCTCTCACATAATAATTGCAAGTAGGAGCAGCAAGAACATGCATATTATATCTATTAAAATCATCATGTGTAATAGTAAAACGCAACCCATCAATATAATCCTTAATAATGGCAAACTTCTCTGATATAGTGTAGTCGGGAGAATTCAAATAGATAATAGGACTATCATGCATGGGTGAAATAGCAACAATTTCATGTTTAACATAAGGAACTATAGCAAGTTCATATCCATAAGCATAATTCATATTGGAATCTTGGCCACAATCATAGCAAGCATCATCAAATAGGGATATTTCAAAAGAATCAACGGGATCATAACAATCATCATAGCAATCATCCTTCGGTAAGCACGAAGGGAAATTAAACAATGTATGAGTTGAAGAGTTACTATCATTAGAAGGTGGGCACGGGTAGCTAATCCGCTCTTCCTCCTTTTGTTCTTCGCTCTCCTCATCATCTTTTTCATCCGATGAGCTCAAAGTTTCATCAATTTCTTCTTCCATAGACTCCTGCAAAATATTAGTCTCTTCTTGGACATCGGAGACTCTCTCAATAAAATCATCAATATCGGAATTGAATTAATAATTTTCATAACAATATTTAAGTGTAGCAAAATTTTCAGGTCTATAAGCGGCATCATCAAGATTTTCACACTCTTTAAACAAAAATTCAATTTCATAAGCACCCATAAAAGCAACGAATTCTTCCATTCCACATCATAGTAATCATATATGCCATTAGCATAAGAAGCTGAGGTTTCATCATCATTAAATTCACATGAAAAGGGAAGGTGTGGAGCCTTCATCCTAGAGAAACAAGTATAATCATATCTCAAGCATAGTTGCCGAGCATACCAATGAAAAATATAAATTTGATCCAATAATAGTTTCCCTTTTTGAGTCAAGTGGTAATCCCTAAAGTATTCACGTTGATCCAACATTACTCCCATTATAAAGTTGAATGGGGTTTTCTCAGGATTATCGAAGTAGTACATAATATCTTTCACATAATGAGCATTGAGGGTTTTAGGAGGTTCCTCATCTCCATGAGTAGCAAGTAAACCTAATTTTTTTTGGTATTTCGTGTTCCATATCCATAACTAAAGATAGAGAACAACTAAGAACAGCAAATAAAAATTACTTACAGATAAAGCAAACAAGCACACACGAGAATATTCACCCCACGCTATTGCTCCCCGGCAACGGCGCCAGAAAAAGGTCTTGATAACCCACAAGTATAGGGGATCAATTGTAGCCTCTTTCGATAAGTAAGAGTGTCAAACCCAATGAGGAGCTAAATGTAGAACAAATATTCCCTCAAGTTCTATCGACCACCGATACAACTCTACGCACACTTAACGTTCGCTTTACCTAGAACAAGTATGAAACTAGAAGTACTTTGTAGGTGTTTTTGGATAAGTTTGCAAGATAATAAAGAGCATGTAAATAAAAAGTAGGGGAAGTTTAGATAAATAAGCAATAAAATTAGTATAGCGAGTGTGGAAAAGTGGTGGTAGGAGTTGCGAAATTGTCCCTAAGCAATTGACTACTTTACTAGACCGATAGCAAGTTTTATGTGTGGAGAGGCCACTGCTAGCATGTCCCTGACTTGGAATTCTATGCACTTATGATTGGAACTATTAGCAAGCATCCGCAACTACTAACGTTCATTAAGGTAAAACCCAACCATAGCATTAAGATATATTGGTCCCCCTTCAATCCCGTATGCATCAATTTCTATGCTAGGTTGAAGCTTCTGTCACTCTTACCCTCCAATACATAGTCCTATCAACATACAACTAACCCTATGGTGTGATCCACACACGCGCTCATATGATGGGAACCAAAGGACAGCAACATAACCATAAGCAAATTAAACAAATCATAGCAATTCACCAATTACCGATAGGACAACGAAAGTCTACTCAGGCATCATAGGATGGCAACACATCATTGGATAGTAGTATGAAGCATAAAGCACCATGTTCAAGTAGAGGGTACATCGGGTTGCGGGAGAGTGGACCACTGTAGATAGATGGGTGAAGGTGATGAACATGTTAGTGAAGATGACGGTGGTATTGGTGTAGATCGCCGTCACACGATGATGGCCCCGGCGGTGTTCTGGCCCCAACGGGAGAGAGGGGGAGAGTACCCCCCTTCTTCTTATTCTTCCTTGACCTTCTCCCTAGATGGGAGAAGGGTTTCCTCTCTGGTCCATGACCTCCATGGCGGCGGAGGGGCGAGAGCCCTCCGAGATTGGATCTCTCTCTCTCTCTGTCTGTGTGTGTGTGTGTGTGTGTGTGTGTGTGTGTGTGTGTGTGTGTGTGTGTGTTTCTGCATTCTCTGATTCTGCCCTTTCACCATTTCTTATATTCCCGGAGATCCGTAACTCTGATTAGGCTGAAATTTTAAAAACGATTTCTATCTGGATATTGGCTTTCTTGCGGAGAAAGAAGGGCACCAACCGCCTTACGTGGTGGCCACGAGGGCCTAGGGTGCGCCTGACCACCTGGGGCACGCTCCCCTGCCTCGTGGCCCCCTCGGGCATCATCTCGCGTTGACTCTTCTTCCCAAAATCACATACATTCCAAAAAAATCTCCGCCAGATTTTATCCCGTTTGGACTCCGTTTGATATGGATTTTCTGTGAAACAAAAAACATGCAACAATCAGGAACTGGCACTGGGCACTCGATCAATATGTTAGTCCCAAAAATAGTATAAAAAGTTGCCAAAAGTATATAAAAGTTGTAGAATATTGGCATGGAACAATCGAAAATTATCGATACGACATAGACGTATCAGCAGGCGTGGGGTTGTGCAAAGAGCGGGTCTGGCGGTCAGCACACGAATCATTTACCTAGGTTCGGGCCGCGGAGACGCATAAAACCCTAGTCCTACTTTGATTTATATTTAGGTGTTCTTGTGTTCTTGAACTAGCTGCAGTGGCTCTCTAGTCCAAAAGATCTGAATCCCCCTCCAGTACGGCTCGGGCCTCCTTTCATAGGCAAAAAGGGGTTTCCACAGTGGCACACAGTAGGTGGAAAGGTGTACAGGGGCTGAGTCTATCCCCTGGCATCGTCGGACAAACGCATTTAATGCACTGCCGACATGCCCCTCTTGCTTTATTGGGGACGGCAAAGAAGCTCGTCCCAGCTGTCGTCGCCTAGCCTGGCTCCGACGCGCGTCCAAGCCGACGAGGCATTGTAGCACCACGTTGGCTGGCTGATGGGCTGGCACGATGGTGGAGCCTTCACGAAGATATGCATGCCACCACGCAGGTGCTTGCTGAGTTGGTGTAGAGGCCGCGCGCTGCCACGCAGATGCCTGCTTAGCTGGTCGAGCTGGCAGCTATACGGGAGCGGCGGTGAGTCTTGTCGGACACGGGCCTGGCTGCGGCCCGGTAGGCGTCCTCAACAAGGGTCTTGCCGAGGGCCCGTCAAGGGTCTTGCTGCAGCACCGCGGTCGTCCCCGGAAAGGATCTTGCCGGGGGTCTCATGGATCTCCTTGGCAAGGATCTCGCCAAGGATCGTCGTCTTCTGGTTTCCATCTGATCTTGTGTGTCGATGATCTCTACAAAGATCTGCATGCCACCACAGAGGTGCCTCCTGAGCCTTGGTTCTAACATGGCATGGGAACCCCTTGGGCTCAAGGGTGGCGCGCTCTGCTGGCGTCAGGCAAGTTGCCCAGGCAAGGATCTTGCCGAGGCTGCGGAAGCCACCCCGGCAAGGGTCTTGCCGGGGGAGTCCACCTCACCCTCTTGCTCTCTTTGCGTCTCTGGTCTTGGCGTTTCTCTAGTCGTCTTGTGCTCCGGCATCCCTCCTCTGCCCTGCTTAGTGTGGCCGTGGGCGTGGCTCTGACTGCCCATGCACAAGGGGTGCAAAAGGAGAGCCCCTACTTTTGTACACCGACACCCACTGTCAAGGTATGATAAAAGGCGTCAAACTCTGCCGGCCTAGGCTCAACTAAACTCCCGTCATAAGGGATCATGCATATGTTACAAAATTTAGTAAGTGGTATCTGACGGGTTTCAGCAAATAAATTAAACTGCGCCTCAGGAGGATTATTCCTAGGAAAGAAATTAAAACTTTGAACAAAGGTGTTTGTGAGGAGATGATATTGTTCACATTCAGCTGCGATGAAGTCGGTGAAGCTGGCATTAGCAGCATACTGTGTAAATTCTTGCAGGATTCCAGGCTCTTCCATGAACGGGGTATGCGGCCATTCGCACAGCCGTACTTCCGCCAACCTCCGGGGGTGGAGATCACTGTCAGATGACTCTCCAATAACTCCCTTGGAGTTCTTCTTGGAACCAAACTTCCTAAAGATATTCATGTTTTTCCTATGAACAAAAATTCTGAAATTTTTAGTCCACAAAATTTTCTGAACAAAACTTCACAAAAATGATACCAACTATTCATAGGGACACATAGAGGCCGTAGCAAGCATTCAAACTACTTACAACTCTAAAAATTCAACATGCAAGCTCATCTACAGCAGCACCAAGAGTAGCTAATTATTCATAATATAAACAACTAAAACAACAACTAAAGTATATGTATACCCATTAGAGGAAGGAAAAGGTCCCATATAATCGAAGCCCCAAACATCAAATGGTTCAATAACAAGTGAATAATTCATAGGCATTTCCTGACGTCTACTAATATTACCAATACTTTGACATTGATCACAAGACAAGACAAACTTATGAGCATCCTTGAAGAGAGTAGGCTAATAAAAACCAGATTGCAATACCTTATGTGCAGTTCTATCTCCATCGTTGTGTCCTCCGTAAGACTTGGAGTGGCACTTGCATAGGATCTGTTCCTGTTCATGATCAGGTACACAATGTCTAACAACACCATCTACTCCTTTATAAAGGTGTGGATCATCCCAAAAGTAATGTCTTAAATCATAGAAAAGTTTTTTCTTTTGCTGGTATGTAAAACTAGGTGGTATAAATTTAGCAACAATATAATTAGCATAATCAGCATACCATGGAGTATTATGAGAAGCATTTATGATAGTTAATTGTTCATCAGGAAAGCTATCATCAATAGGTAGTTGGTCATCAAGAACATTCTCCAGCCTAGACAAGTTGTCTACAACGGAGTTCTCAGCTCCATTTCTATCAACAATATGCAAATCAAATTCTTGTAGCAAGAGAACCCATCTAATAAGTCTAGGTTTAGCATCTTTACTTTCCATAAGATATTTAATAGCAGCATGATCAGTGTGAACAGTTACTTTGGAATCAACAATATAAGGTGTAAACTTATCACATGCAAATACAACTGCTAAAAATTATTTTTCAGTGGTAGCATAATTTCTCTCGGCGTTGTCTAGAGTTTTACTAGCAATAACATTTAATTTCTTATCAACTCTTTGTCCTAGACCAGCACCAACAGCATAATCACTAGCATCACACATAATTTCAAAGGGTAAATTCCAATTAGGTGGCTGAACAATAGGAGCAGAAATCAAGGCTTTCTTAAGTATTTCAAATGCTTCTACACAATCATCATCAAAAACAAAAGGAACATCTTTTTGCAAGAGATTAGTGAGAGGCCTAGAAATTTTAGAGCAGTCTTTAATAAACCTCCTACAGAAACCAGCATGACCAAGGAAACTTCTTATACCTTTGATATCTTTAGGACATGGCATCTTTTCAATAGCATCTACTTTAGCTTTATCAACTTCAATATCTCTTTCAGAAATTTTATGCCCCAAGACAATACCTTCATTAACCGTAAAGTGGCACTTCTCCCAATTCAAGACAAGATTAGTTTCTTCACATCTCTGGAAAACTTGGTCTAGGTTGCTTAAGCAATCATCAAAAGAAGTTCCATAAACGGAGAAATCATCCATGAAAACATCAACAATATTTTCACAAAAGTCAGAGAATATAGCAGTCATACATCTTTGAAAGGTGGCAGGTGCATTGCATAAACCAAAAGGCATACGTCTATAAGAAAGGTACCGAAAGGGCAAGTAAAAGTGGTTTTCTCTTGATCATCTTTTGACACAGGTATTTTAGAGAAACCAGAATAACCATCTAGAAAGCAAAAATGAGTATGTTTAGATAGTCTTTCTAGCATTTGATCAATAAAAGGTAGATGGTAATGATCTTTTCTAGTAGCCTTATTCAATTTGCGAAAATCAATTACCATTCTATAACACGTAACAATTCTTTGTTGAATCAATTCATTCTTACAATTAGGAACAACAGTAATACCTCCCTTCTTAGGGACACAATGAACATGACTTACCCATTGACTACCAGCAATAGCATAAATTATACCTGCCTCTAGGAGCTTTAGTATTTCATTTCTTACCACTTCTTTCATCTTATTAGGATTTAACCGTTGTTGGTGATCAACAACCGGTTTAGCATCATTCTCCAACTTAATTTTGTGCCGGCATAGAGTGGGACTAATGGCCTTAAGATCATCAAAAGTATATCCAATAGCGGCACGGTGCTTCTTCAGAGTTTTCAATAACTTCTTTTCATCATGCTCTGAAAGGTTAGCACTAATAATAACAGGATATATCTTCTTCTCATCAAGATAAGCATATTTCAGAGTATCAGGTAATTATTTAAGCTCATATACAGGATCACCCATAGGTGGAGGAGGATCCCCAAGGATTTCAACAGGCAATTGTGTTTCAAAAAAGTCCCTTGATTAAAGAATACTTCATACATTTCCCTTCTTTCATTCATAAACATATCATTTTCATGATCTAGCAAATATTGTTCTAAAGGCTCAGCAGGAGGAACGATAACAGAAGCAAGACCAATAATTTCATCCTTACTAGGCAATTCTTTATCATGGGGTTGTCTATGAAATTTAGAGAAATTCAAATCATGAGATATATCCCCTAAACCAATAGTAACAATATCTTTCTCGTAGTCTATCTTAGCATTAACAGTATTCAAGAAGGGTCTACCAAATATACTGGGACACAAATTATCTTGTGGGGAAGCAAGAACAAGAAAATCAGTAGGATATTTTATCTTCCCACTCAAGACTTCAACATCTCCAATAATCCCAATTGGTGATATAGTATCTCTATTAGCTAGCTTAATAGTAACATCAATATCTTCTATCTTAGTAGGTGCAATATCATTCATGATTTATTTATATAAGGTATAAGGAATTGCACTCACACTAGCACCTACATAACATAAGCCATGATAACAATGATCTGCTATTTTAATAGAAACAACGGGCATCCCAACAACAGGTATATGTTTATCTTTCATATCAAGTTTAGCAATCCTAGCAGCTTCATCACAGAAATAAATAACATGCCCATCAATATTATCGACAAAGAGATCTTTAACCATAGAAATACTAGGTTTAACTTTAATTTTCTCAGAGGGTTTGGGTGTTCTAATATTACTTTTGTTGACCCCAATCAAAGCTTTAGCATGATCCTTTATTCTAACAGGGAATGGTGGTTTCTCAATATAAGCGGTAGGAACAATAGGATCAACATTATAAGTAATAGTTTCTTCTTCAACTTTAACAGGTTCAACTACTTTAAATTCAATGGGAGGATGATATTTAAACCACTTCTCCTTAGGGAGATCAACATGAGTAGAAAAAGATTCAAAAAAAGAAGCTACTATCTCAGAGTCAAGTCCATATTTAGTGCTAAAATCACGTAAAGCATCGGTGTCCATAAAAGATTTAACACAATCAAACTTAAGGTTTATACCTGACTCTTTACCTTCGTCGAGTTCCCAATCTTCAGAGTTGCGTTTAATTCATTCCAATAAATCCCATTTGAATTCAATATCCTTCTTCATATATGAATCAGTACAAGAAGTATCGAGCATGGATCAATCATTATGAGAAAGGCGAGCATAAATTTTTTGAATAATAATTTCTCTAGAGAGCTCACGATTGGGACATGAATATAGCATTGACTTAAGCCTCCCCCAAGCTTGAGAGATACTTTCTCCTTCAGGAGACCAATATATATATATATATATATATATATATATATATATATATATATATATATATATATATATATATATATATATATATAATTCCAATCACGATGAACCAGATGCATAGGATAAAACTTCTGATGAAATTCCAATTTCAATCGGTTGTAGTTCCATGATCCAATATCATCCAATAGCCTATACCATGTCAATGCCTTTCCCTTCAAAGATAAAGGGAAGACCTTCTTCTTGATAACATCCTCGGGCATACCTGCAAGCTTAAATAATCCACAAACTTCATCCACATAGATTAGGTGCATATCAGGATGTAATGTACCATCTCCTGCATAAGGATTAGCTAGCAGTTTCTCTATCATACCCGAAGGAATTTGATAATAAATATTTTCAGTAGGTGTAGCAGGTTGAGGAGAAACTCTTTGCTCTTCTGTTCGAGGTGAAGTTAACCCGAACATGCCCCTAAAAGGATTATTTTCCATAGTAACATGTGACAGTAAATTTCAGCACACTATATAAATGTTTCCTTACCGAATTCCACTCACCAAAGGCGCTTCACTCCCCGGCAACGGTGCCACAAAAGAGTCTTGATGACCAACAAGTATAGGGGATCTAGCATAGTCCTTTCGATAAGTAAGAGTGTCGAACCCAACGAGGAGCAGAAGCAAATGACAAGTGGTTTTCAGCAAGGTATTCTCTGCAAGCACTGAAATTATCTGTAACAGATAGTTTTGTGATAAGATAAATCATAACGGGTAACAAGTAAATAAAGTAAATAAGGTGCAACAAGGTGGACCAATCCTTTTTGTAGCAAAGGACAAGCCTGGACGAACTCTTATATAAAGCAAAGTGCTCCCAAGGACACATGGGAATTGTTGTCAAGCTAGTTTTCATCATGCTCATATGATTCGCGTTCGTTACTTTGATAATGTGATATGTGGGTGGACCAGTGCTTGTGTAACACCCTCGATGCGGCTATATCTCCCACGTGTCGAAGCACGACTTAGAGGCATAACCGCATTGAAAGCAATGTCGCAAGTGAGGTAATCTTCACACAACTCATGTAATACATAAGGGAAAGAGATACATAGTTGGCTTACAATCGCCACTTCACACAATACATGAATAAAGCATTACATCAACCAGATACAATCAAGGTCCGACTACAAAACCAAAATAAAAGAAGACTACCCCAAATGCTACACAGATCCCCGATCGTCCCGACTGGGCTCCACTACTGATCATCTGGAAACAGAACAGCATAATGAACACGATCTTCAACGAGCTCCTCCTTGAGCTTGGTTGCGTCATCTGCACGGTTCAACGGCACCTGCAAGCTGGTTTTGGAAGTATCTGTGAGTCACGAGGACTCAGCAATCTCGCACCCTCGCGATCAAGACTATTTAAGCTTATAGGTAGGGAAAAGGTATGAGGTGGAGCTGCAGCAAGCGACTAGCATATTTGGTGGCTAACATATTCGCAAAAGAGAGCGAGAAGAGAAGGCAAAAGCACGGTCGAGAACTATGATCAAGAAGTGATCCTAGAACAACCTACGTCAAGCATAACTCCAACACCGTGTTCACTTCCCGGACTCCGCCAAGAAGAGACCATCACGGTTACACACGCGGTTGATGTATTTTAATTAAGGTCAACTTCAGGTTTTCTACAACCGGACATTAACAAATTCCCATATGCCCATAACCACGGGCACGACTTTCGAAAGTTCAAATCCCTGCAGGGGTGTCCCAACTTAGCCCATCACAAGCTCTCACGGTCAACGAAGGATATTCCTTCTCCCAACACATTCCGATCAGACTCGGCATCCAGGTTACAAGACATTTCGACAATGGTAAAACAAGTCCAGCAACACCGCCCGAATGTGTCGACAAATCCTGATAGGAGCTGCACATATCTCGTTCTCAGGGCACACTCAGATGAGACTAGCTACGAGTAAAACCAACCCTCAAGTTTCCCCGAGGTGGCCCCGCGGGCAGCTTGGTTCGGACCAACACTTAGAGAAGCACTGGCCCCGGGGGGTTAAAATAAAGATGACCCTTGAGTCTGCAGAACCCAAGGGAAGGTGGTAGGTTGTTAGTGCAAATGGTAAAACCAAGGTTGGGCATTGCTGGAGGAGTTTTATTCAAGGCGAACTGTCAAGGGGTTCCCATTATAACCCAACCGCGTAAGGAACGCAAAATCTGGGAACATAACACCAATATGACGGAAACTAGGGCGGCAAGAGTGGAACAAAACACCAGGCATAAGGCCGAGCCTTCCACCCTTTACGAAGTATATAGATGCATTAATTAAATAAGAGATATTGTAATATCCCAACAAAATATCCATGTTCCAAACATGGAACAAGCTCCAATCTTCACCTGCAACTAACAACGCTATAAGAGGGGCTGAGCAAAGCGGTAACATAGCCAAACAACGATTTGCTAGGACAAGGTGGGTTAGAGGCTTGGTTCAACAATATAGGAGGCATGATAAGCAAGTGGTAGGTATCACAACATAGGCATAGCAAAAGAGCGAGCATCTAGCAAGCAAATATAGAAGTGATTTCGAGGGTATGGTCATCTTGCCTGAAATCCCGCAAGGAAGAAGAACGAGTCCATGAAGAAGACAAACGGACGTAGACGAACAGGTCCTCATAAATGTGACGTTATCGGAACCAACCCGAAGAAGCAACACCGGAAAGAAAGCAAACAACATAGTAAACAACCACCACATAAGCATGGCAAGATGCACAACCGAGTATGATGCATGTCCGGTTTAATGAGGCATGGCATGGCAAAGTGCACAAACAATCCTACAAATTAAGTGGAGCTCATTATGCAACGGAGTTGCATATTGAAGAAAACACCACAAGACTTATTTAGTTCTCTCTCGTTTATGTACCCAGCAAGATTAAATGTTGATTAACATGGCAAGAGGGTGAAGCAAAGTAAAACTACCTATCTAGTCAAGGTTAAATGAGGCCGGAAACAACGAACAACACTTCCGGAAAATCCCCATATGCATTTATTAGGTTTGGTACTGTTCTGCCCTAAACACAATTTTAGAGTTGTTAAACATGCAAAGTGATGCCACCATGTTAAACTAGACATTTTTCTACCCCATTTACATATAAAGTTTATTAAATTTGGAGCTACGGTTATTTAATTATGAATTAAATCATTTTAGCATGGCATTAGGCAAATTTAACCAAACAGCATTTTAAACATTTTAAACATGGATGAAAATGACATATTATGAAAGTAGATACAACTCTAAGCATTTTTCATATATAAGTTATTTGCAAAAGATGCACGGTTGAGAAGTTATTAAATGCATGAAGTTCAAGGGGTTTTCTGCAAATCTGCGTTCTTTGGAAAAATAACTAAATTCGCCAGGCAGAAAAAAAATACGAAACAGGCCGAAATTGGAGGGGTTGGGGGCGCTGCTCACAGTGGGCCTTCGAGGCCTTTGGTGAAGTGAGAAAGGCGCTGGGCCTGAGAGGAGGCCACAGTTGGCCTTAGCGCCGAAGCGGCCCGGAGCACGGTTGCGGCCCAGGCGCGCAAGAGGCAGGCCGGCCTGGAGCTGAGCTTGAGGCGCCGCAAGAGGAGGCCCACGCACGGATCTGGCCCAAACTAGTGACGTGCGCGGTCAACGGGGATCGAGCAGGTCCAGGTGCGGGCAAAACTCGTCGCCGCGGTCACCGTCCTCGCGTGCGGGCGCAGCGGCCTGAAGAAGGCGGCGCCAATGGCAGGGAACGGCCGGGAACAGGGGTCTCCGGCCCAGATCTGGTTCATGGCGGCTTGGGGAGGCGGACCAACTCCAGGACGGGTGCACGATGGCCGGGGAAGTCCATGGAGGCGCGACGGGGCTGACGGAGGCCGGCCGGACGTGGTCGTTCCGAGGTCAGGCGGCGAAGCTTGCCGGGGTGGTGGAGGCGCTAGGTGGCTCGGCGCGCTGCAGGAGCATGTCGGTGCGGGAACGGCTTGCGGGTCCGAGCAAGGAACTTGGCGCGGAGACGAAGGAATGGAGAAGAGCTTGGGGGCGGCTTGGAGCTCCCGGCGATGATGGTGAGCGAGACAAGGCAGGCGCGGCGTGGACGAAGACCGACCCCACAGCCGCGGGTCCAGGGAGGCACGGCTCCGGCGGGCAGGGGCCGGCGATGAGGTACGGAAGGGCGGCTTCCATGGCCTCGTCATGTTCCTATAGAAAGAGAGAACAAAAGAGATTTGAGAAGGGAGGGAGCAACGAGATGAACAGGGAGAAGGAGGGGTGGAGCGGGGACGCGGGTCCTGCTGGTGCGGCGGCTGGCTGCGGTGGTGGATCGAGCAGGCGACGAGTGGTTGGTCCGGTTGGAAAAATCGAGGGAGGATTTGAATCGGGGAAGAACCCGAGGTGGGAGGAGACAAGAGGAGTGGCGGCGGCAGCTATGAGGATCCCTAAAAATTAGGGATTCGGTCTCGGGTTAGTCCAATATATAGCAAGTTGAATAGGTTAGGGGCTATCTTGTCCCTCCGATTAAAATTGGACGGACAGAAAAAAAATAGGCTAGGGAGTCTAATAAATAAAACGGAGATGTTTTGTAGACGTTTGGGGATGATCCGGATCCGACGGTGGCGACAGTCCGGGTCGGGTCCGGGACAACTTTTCGGACGCGCGTGCGAGGGGGTTTGATGCACTGAGCAGAGAGGGTTTCGGACCGTGCGGTCGCATCGGACAACTCCGGAAGCAAAGAGGGGAAGGAGGATGGACTAGGTGGGCTGTGGCGAGACTGCGAGGGGGAGAAGAGAGAGAGAGGGCCCGGCATCTGTTTCCGGAGACCGAAAACGCCCGACGTTAGACCAGCTATAATGCCGCTATAGTTTAACGGTTGGGATATCAAACGAACTCCGAATGCGATGAAACCTGACAGGCGGTCCATCTACACTATAATAAGACCACACGCCAACTTTCAACCCAATCCGAGAACATTTTCCGGCCACTTATAAAATAATATTTCGGACATGCCGCGGGCGCGTGCAAGTGTGTCTGGGCTCAGAACGGACAACGGAAAGAACTCGGAGAACCCGAACGAATGCAAGTTTTAAAACATGATGATGCGATGCACATGATGACATGATAAGATGCAACACGCAAGCAAATGACATGGCAACAACAGCGAATAACAGGAAGACACCTGGCACATCGGTCTCGCGGCGTTACAACTTGGGTGTTGGCCTTCCTTGGACAAGCTTCCCACTTATGATTAACCCCTCTCGCAAGCATCTGCAACTACGAAAGAAGTATTAAGGTAAACCTAACCATAGCATGAAACATATGGATCCAAATCAGCCCCTTATGAAGCAACGCATAAACTAGAGTTTAAGCTTCTGTCACTCTAGCAACCCATCATCTACTTATTATTTCCGAGTGCCTTCCCCTATGCCCAAACAATGGTGAAGTTTCATGTAGTTGATGTTCACATAACACCACTAGAGGAAAGACAACATACATCTCATCAAAATATCAAACAAATTCCAAATTCACATGATCACTTATAACAAGACTTCTCCCATGTCCTTAGGAACAAACGTGACTACTCACAAAACATATTCATAATCAAGATCAGAGGAGTACTAATTATCATTAAGGATCTGAAAATATAATCTTCCACCGGATAAACCAACTAGCATGAACTACAAGGAGTAATCAACACTACTAGCAACCCACACGTACCAATCTGAGGTTTTGGGACCAAGATCGAATACAAGAGATGAAGTAGGGTTTGAGAGGATATGATGTTGGTGAAGATGTTGATGGAGATTGACCCCTTCTCGATCAGAGGATCGATGGTGATGACGATGGCAATGATTTGACCCTCCCGGAGGGATGTTTCCCCGGCAGAAGAGCTCCGCCGGAGCCCTAGATTGGTTCTACCTAGGTTGCGCCTCGAGACGGAGGCGCTTCATCCCGAAAGCTTCCTTCATATTTTTTCTAGGTCAAAACACTCCATATAGCCAAAGATGGGCACTGGAGGCCTACCGGCGGCCCACAAGGCCGGGGGCACGCCCAGGGGTAGGGCGCGCCCTCTACCCTTGTGGCTGGCTAGTGGCCCCCCTCTGGTACTTTATTCGGCCAATATTTTTTTATATATTCCAAAAATAAGGTATGTGAAGTTTTAGGACTTTTGGAGTTGTGCAGAATAGGTCTTTAATATTTTCTCCTTTTCAAGTCCAGAAGTCCAACTACCGGCATTCTCCCTCTTCATGTAAACCTTATAAAATAGGAGAGAATAGGCATAAGTATTGTGATATAATGTGTAATAACATCCCATACTGTAATAAATATCAATATAAAAGCATGATGCCAAATGGACGTATCAGGAGGCGCTGACGGCGGAGTGGTAGCGTGGTCACGGCGGCGCTAGCGGCGGTGATTGATCGGGCATAGATCTGTAGCTGGACATACGGTTGTTGTGGCATGACGCTACAATGGTAAAATCCCGTGATCCAGGCAGATCCGTACGCCACGAGGCATTGGTCAGGCGGCGACATCGGGTTGTGATGAGGAAGGGTTCTGGACTAGTTCGAAGGTAAATTTTCGTACCCTGCTTGCAGTCTGATGGCGAAATCGAAGACCCAAGAAGAAAAGGCAGATGCTCAAGAAGTGGCAGCCATGAGGTTGGACCTGGAACATGTTGGGTCGTGCACAAAGGAGATGAACTCCAAGTTCGAGGGGATGTAGGAACTAGTTACTGCTCTGAACGAGACCCTAAAGAGAATGGAGTCACTGCTGAAGGAGAAGCAAGGGTCAAGCACTCCACCAGCAACAAGTGGCCTAGGAAAAGGAACAGAGGCAGGGCAGAAATCCCAAACCCAACCCAACCCTTACCAGACTGAAGCTGTGATCTGGCACACTGAAATACCTTACTGGAGGAGGAGAAGTGGGCCATCTCAAGAGCAAGCTAATTACAACATGGGAGACTATACTCAACCAGATCCAGAGCAGATGTACTATGAAACATCAGGGAGCAATTCCAACAGTGGTCGGATCCACAAATCAATGTCGTTCCTGAGGTAATAGACCCCTCCATACCTTCAGGGCACCGGCATTATTGGGGACGTCAACAAATAATGAAACCTCAGTTCAACCAAAATCAGTTTCCTCAATGCCCACCCCAGTACCCAACCCAACACCCTTCACCTTACAGACCACCACCACCCCTAGTTTATCCACCACCACCTCCTACTCCCCCCTCCCTTCAAAAAAGTCACTTCAATCCTATATACCCCCCTCCCCCACAATAGAACTACCAACACTACAATCAACAACCGCAACTCTATCAGTACCCACCACAACAACAACAACAATAGTATATCCACCCTACCCACCACCCTATCCACCACCACCAATCCTTGCAGCTGCTCAACCCCAACAACAACAATACCAACATCAAGACCCTATGTTGAATTACCAGGACAGAGGACGGGGCAATCATTTCAGAGGAGAGAAGCTGCAAGAACTTGACAAAGAAGCTCAGTTTTACAAATCCATTGTTAAAGGACCTAAGATGGATTTGCCCAGATTTGATGGTTCCAACCCACAAGAATGGCTGAGACTCACAGCTAAATATTTTGCCATGGTATTTGTACCTGAAAGTGCCAAATTTGATTATGCCCGGATGTATATCATGGGGAGGGCTGATACTTGGTTACGAAATTTAGGCATACTACATGAAAACCTCACTTGGGCAGAATTTTGCAAAGTCTTGTGCAAGAGATTTGCCAACAATAGTTCCTATGAAGTAGTGGCTGATTTCAACTCCATTAAGCAGAGTAGTAGTACAATGGTTGAATACACTGACAGATTTGAGGATCAATGGCTGACTATAAAAAGAGAACCCTGAAGTAAAAGAGCAGTATTATGTGAAGTGTTATATAAATGGACTGAGGGGGGACATAAAACATTACCTCAAACCATTTAAACCAGCAAATATTTATGATGTTGTTGAAACTGCAAGAGTCATAGAACAGGGAGCAAATGCTGCTAACCAATCAAGGAAGTATTAGCAAATGAGGTACTTTGAGAAGAACACTGCCACAACTACCTATACTGGCAGACCAAGACCTACTGAAATTGCTGCTAACAAACCAGCAGACAAACAGGGCACTAGACCTGAAGTAAAGTATAGAGAACCAGGGCAATGCATGTATTGTGGACAAAGGTGGTTTATTGGCCATAAATGTGCACAATACAAGAATCTTAATCTCATGGCTACTAAGGAGACAGAGCTAGTTCTAGATGAACAAATGCAGAACATACAATACCAACAAGAAGATGAACAACCGTCCACTTCACCCAATATTGATGAACCACTTATGTTGATCTCCATGCAAGCTGTGAAGGGAAGAAGTACAGCTGCTACATTTCACTATGTGGGTAGATATTGGGGGCAAAAAGGGCCTGGCTCTAGTGGATTCTTGAAGCACCAACACCTTTATGGACTTGGCATTTGCAACAAAAACTAATTGCACAATTGCAAGGAATGGCCTGCAAACATTACATATTGCTGGTGGGGGCAAGTTGCAAACATGATCTCACATCTCTTCTACCAAGTACGCCATACAAGGCCATGCATTTTCAAACACCTTCAAACTCCTTCCATTGAAAGGATACGAAATTATCCTGGGTTGTGATTGGCTTGGAACACAACCCAATTTCTTTAGACTTTGATGAAAGATTAATGAAAATCAATTGGAAGAGGGAGAAAACAATTACCCTACAAGACAAGACATTTGCTAAGGGAATTCCTCCAATATCTCTGCACAGACTGATATCTATCAAGAGCAAAATAACTAAGGGTTATTTCCTATTTCCTATATCCAAATTTGAGACCGCAAATCCTCAAGTAGAACCTCCTGTTCAAGAAGTTCTAGAAGAGTTTCAAGATGTTTTTGCCACCCCTTCTGAACTTCCCCCTCAGAGAGGCTTTGATCATGCAATTCCTCTCAAACCAGGAGCTGAACAACTGGGATTGAAACCATATATAGTACCTCATCACCAGAAAGAGGAAATGGAGAAGTAGATTAAGAATTTTTTGGAAGCTTCCATCATACGACCAAGCGATAGCTCTTATGCAGCCCCTGCTTTGCTAGTCAAAAAGAAAGACGGCACATGGAGATTGTGCACAGATTTCAGGAAACTTAGTGACCAAACCGTTAAAAACAAATTTACCATACCAAATCAGGATACTCGATGAACTCCATGGGGCCAGGTATTTTACAAAGATAGACCTCAGATCAAGGTACTATCAAATCAGGATGAAAAAGGAGGACATCCCCAAAACGGTATTCACCACATTCCTAGGGCATATTGAATACTTGGTCATGCCCTTCGGCCTTACAAATGCACCTCCCACATTCTAGATGGAAAAATGCCCTAGAGGCAATACTAAAATGGTTATTATTATATTTCCTTAATCATGCTAGAATTGTATTGACCGAAACTTAAATACATGTGTGGATACATAAACAAATACCGTGTCCCTGGTGAGCCTCTACTAGACTAGCTCACTGATCAAAAGATGGTTAAAGTTTTCTAACCATAGACATGAATTGTCATTTGATAACGGGGTCACATCATTAGGATAACGATGCGATGGAGAACACCCATCTGTTAGCTTAGCATATGATCATTCAGTTTATTGCTACTGCTTTCTTAATGTCAAATACATGTTCCTTTGACCATGAGATCATGCAAATCCCGGATACTAGAGGAATGCCTTGTGTGCTATCAAAGTCACAACGTAACTGGGTGATCATAAAGATGCTCTACAGGTATCTCTGAATGTGTCTGTTGAGCTAGCTTGAATCGAGATTGGGATTTGTCACTCCGTGTAGCGGAGAGGTATATCTGGGCCCTCTCAGTAATACGCATCACAAGAAGCTTGCAAGCAAAGTGACTAAGGAGTTAGTTGAAAGATGATGTATTACGGAACGAGTAAAGAGACTTGCCGGTAACAAGATTGAACTAGGTATAGAGATACCAACGATCGAATCTCGGGCAAGTAACATACCGACAGACAAAGGTAATTACATATGATGTCATAAAGGTTCAACCAATCAAAGATATTCGTGGAATATGTAGGAATCAATATGAGCATCCAGGTCCCACTATTGGTTATTGACCAGAAAGGTGTCTCGGTCATGACTACATAATTCCCGAACCTGTAGGGTCGCACGCTTAACATTCGTTGATGCTAGAGTAGTATTGGGATATTTGATGAGTGGTAACCAAATGTTGTTCGGAGTCCCGGATGAGATCTCGGACATCACGAGGAGTCTCAGAATGGTCGAGAGGTAAAGATTTATATATGGGAAGTCATATTTTGGGTTCCAGAAAAAGGTGCAGTTTTTCGGTATTGTACCGGGAAGCTTCCAAAAGGTTCTAGAGGATTCTGGAGGGGTCCGAAAGTCCACAAGTGGGTCCACCACGACCCAAGGGCTAGCGTGGGATGCGGGGAGGTTCCCTGGCCTTATTGGTCTTGGCGCACCAAGTCCACAAAAGACCATGTGGCTAGGGAAGGCAAAAAAGGAAGGAGTCCTAGTAGGAATAGGATTGGACTTGGAGTCCAAGTCCTCTCCCCCTTAGATGTGCCCTAGGTCTTGGAGGGGAGGTTTCCCATGCCCTTCCACCTATATATAGAGGGAGGGGCACCCCAAAAGGATACACCAAGCCCTTGGCACCCCTCTATCTCCCGTTACTCCGTAGTTCCACCGCCTCGTCCCGGCGACGCTTACTGAAGCACTGTCGGTACTCTACCACCATCACCACCACGCCGTCGTGTTTGTTGTGACCCCATATACTTCTCCTCTCCCACTTGATGAATCAAGAAGGAGGAGACGTCATTGGCCCGCATGTGTGCTAAACTTGAAGGTTTCGTCTGTTCGGCACTAGATCGGTTGGATCGTGATCGGATCGCGAAGAGTACGACTACATCAACCGCATGATAAATGCTTCCGCTTAACGGTCTACGAGGGTACGTAGACACACTCTCCCCTTTCTTTACTATGCATATCCATGGATAGATGTTGCGTGTGCGTATAATTTTTTTTGTTTTCCATGCAACGTTTCCCAACAGTGGTATCTGAGCCTGGTCTATGCGTAGATGATATGCACGAGTAGAACACAAAGAGTTGTGGGTGGTGATAGTCATAATGCTTACACCAATGTCTTATTTTGATTCGACGGTGTTGTGGGATGAAGTGGCCCAGACCAACCTTACATGTCCACGCACATGAGACCGGTTCCACCGAACTAGTTTTGCATAAAGGTGGCTAGCGGGTGTCTGTTTCTCCTAGTTTAGTTGAATCAAATTCGACTACGGCCGGTCCTCGAAGAAGGTTAAAACAGCAAACTTGATGAATCACCGTTGTGGTTTTTGCATAGTTAAGAATGGTTCTTGGTAGAAGCCCGTAGCAGCCACGTAAAACTTGCAACAACAAAGTAGAGGATGTCTAACTTGTTTTTGCAGGGCATGTTGTGATGTGATATGGTCAAGACGTGATGTGGTATATGTTGATGTATGAGATGATCATGTTTTGTAATATCGACAACTGGCAGGAGTCTTAGGGTTGTCTCTTCATTGTATGAAATGCAAGCGCCATGTAATTGCTTTACTTTATCGCTATGCATTAGCAATAGTTGTAGAAGCAATAGTTGGCGATATGACCCCGACGCAACAATGGATATCAAGGTGTCGAGCCGGTGACGATGGAGATCATGACGATGCTTTGGAGATGGAGATCAAAAGCATAAGATGACGATGGCCATATCATGTCACATATTTTGATTGTATGTGATGTTTATCTTTCATGCATCTTATTTTTCTTAGAATGGCGGTAGCATTATAAGATGATCCCTTCACTGAATTTCAAGATAAAAGTGTTCTCCCCGAGTATGCACCGTTGCTAAAGTTTGAAGCACCTCGTGATGATCGGTTGTGATAGACTCTACATTCACATACAACGGTTGTAAGCCAGATTTACACACGTGGAATACTTGGGTTAAACTTGACGAGCCTAGCATGTATAGACATGGTCTCGGAACACTGGAGACCGAAAGCTCGAACGTGAGTCATATAGTAGATATGATCAACATAGAGATGTTCACCATTGATGACTACCCCATCTCACGTGATGATCGAACATGGGTTAGTTGATTTGGATCATGTATCACTTATACAACTTGAGGGATGTTGATTTAAGTGGGAGTTCATTAGTAATTTGATTAATTGAATAGTCAAAATGTCTTTGCAAATTATGTTGTAGTTCAGTAGCTTGCGATGTAGCTTCCCCGTTTTTTGATACGTTCCTAGAGAAAACTAAGTTGAAAGATGATGGTACCAATAATGCGCACTGGGCCCGTGATCTGTGGATTATCCTCATTGCTGCAGAGAAGAATCATGTCCTTAATGCACCGCTAGGTGATAGACCTGCTGCAGGAGCTGATGCAGACGTTATGAACGTTTGGAAAGCTCGATCTGATGACTACTTGATAGTTTAGTGCGCCATGCTTTACAACTTAGAATCGGGGCTCCAAAGATGTTTTGAATGCCATGGAACATATAAGATGTTCCAAGAGCTGAAATTGGTATTTCAGGCTCATGCCCGTGTTGAGGGTATGAGACCTCTGACAAGTACTTTGCCTACAAGATGGAGGAGAATAGCTCAGCCGGTGAGCATGTGCTTAGAATGTCTGGGTACTACAATCTCTGGAATCAAGTGGGAGTTAATCTTCCAAATAAGATAGTGGTTGACAGTTTTCTCCAGTCACTATCACCAAGATACTAGAGCTTCATGATGAACTATAAATATGCAAGGGATGACGGAAACGATTCCCAAAGCTCTTCACGACGCTGAAATCGGCGGATGTAGGAATCAAGAAGGAGTATCAAGTATTGATGGTTAAGAAGACCACTAGTTTCAAGAAAAAAGGCAAGGGAAAGAAAGGGAACTTCAAGAAGAATGGCAAGAAAGTTGTCGCTCCCGTGAAGAAGCCCAAAGCTGGACCCAAGCCTGAAACTGATTGCTTCTACTGCAAAGGAAATGGTCACTAGAAGCGGAGCTACCCCAAATACTTGGCGGATAAGAAGGATGGCAAAGTAAACAAAGGTATATTTGATATACATGTTATTGATGTGTACCTTAATGGTGGTCGTAGTAGCCCCTGGGTATTTGATACTAGTTCAGTTGCTAAGATTAGTAACTCAAAACAGGAGTTGCAAAATAAACGAAGACTAGTTAAGGGCGAGGTGACGATGTGTGTTGAAAGTTTTTCCAAGATTGAAATGATCACCATCACACACTCCCTCTACCTTCGGGATTAGTGTTGAGCCTGAATAAATGTTATTTGGTGTTTGCGTTGATCAAGAACAAGATTAGATCATGTTTATTGCAATACCGTTATTCATTTAAGTTAGAGAATCATTGTTGTTCTGTTTACATGAATAAAACCTTGTATGGTCATACAACCATTGTGAATGTTTTATTGAATTTCGATCGTAGTGATACATATATTCATAATATTGATGACAAAAGATGCAAAGTTGATAATGATAGTGCAACATACTTGTGGCACTGCTGTTTAGGTCATATTGGTGTAAAGCGCATGAAGAAACTCCATGCGGATGGACTTTTGGAATCACTTGATTATGAATCATTTGATACTTGTGAACCATGCCTCATGGGCAAGATGACTAAAACTCCATTCTCCGGAACAATGGAGCGAGCTAATGACTTATTGGAAATAATAGATACCGATGTATGCAGTCCGATGAGTGTTGAGGCACGCGGTGGGTATCGTTATTTTCTAATCTTTACAGATGATTTTAGTAGATATAGGTATATCTACTTGATGAAACACAAATCTGAAAACATTTGAGAAGTTCAATGAATTTCAGAGTGAAGTGGAGAATCATCGTAACAAGAAAATAAAGTTTCTATGATCTGATCATGGAGGTGAATATTTGAGTTACGAGTTTGGCCTTCATTTAAAACAATGTGGAATTGTTTCACAACTCACCACCTGGAACACCACAGCATAGTGGTGTGTCCGAATGTCGTAACCGTTCTTTATTAGATATGATGCGTTCTATGATGTATCTTACCGATTTGCCTTTATCATTTTCGGGTTATGCATTAGAGACAACTGCATTCACGTTAAATAGGGCACCGTCTAAATTTGTTGAGACAACACCGTATGAAGTATGGTTTGGCAAGAAACCTAAGCTATCGTTTCTTAAAGTTTGCAGATGCGATGCTCATGTCAAACAGCTTCAGCCTGATAAGCTCGAACCCAAAGCGAAGAAGTGCGTCTTCATAGGATACCCTTAAGAGACCATTGGGTATACCTTCTACCACAGATCCGAAGGCAAGATTTTCTTGCAAGAATGGGTCCTTTCTATAGAAGGAGTTTCTCTCGAGAGAAGTGAGTGGGAGGAAATTAGAACTTGATGAGGTAGTTGTACCTTATCTCGAATTGGAAAGTAGCACACCAGGGAAAAATGTTTTCGTGATGCCTACACCAACTAGAGAGGAAGCTAATGATGATGATCAAGAAATTTCGGATCAAGTTGCTACTGAACTTTCTTGGTCGACCAGAACATGTTCCGCACAAGAGTGGTATGGTAATCTTGTCCTGGAAGTCGTGTTATTAGACCACGGTGAACTTACGAACTATGAAGAAGCTATGATGAGCCCATATTCTGATAAATGGCTTGAGGCCATGAAATATGAGATAGGATCCATGTATGAGAACAAAGTGTGGACTTGCCCGATGATCGGCAGGCCATTGAAAATAAATGGATCTTCAAGAGGAATATGGACGCTGATGGTAATATCACTGTCTACAAAGCTCGACTTGTCGCGAAAGGTTTTCAACAAGTTCAAGGGGTTGACTACGCTGAGACTTTCTCACCCGTAGCAATACTTAAGTCTGTCCGAATCACGTTAGCACTTGCCACATTTTATGATTATGAAATTTGGCAAATGGACGTCAAAACTGCATCCCTTAATGGATTTCTTAAGGAAGTGTTGTATATGATGCAACCTGAAGATTTTTTCGATCCTAAGGGTGCTAACAAAGTGTGAAAGTGATACGTCCCCAACGTATCTATAATTTATGAAGTATTCATGCTACTATATTATCATTCTTAGATATTTTACAATCACTTTATAGCAACTTTATATCATTTTTGGGATTAACCTATTGACATAATTCCCATTGCCAGTTGTTGTTTTTTGCTTGTTTTTTACATCATAGAAAATCAATACCAAACGGAGTCCAAACGAAGCAAAACTTTTTAGAGATTTTTTTGGACCAGAAGACCATCAATGGGCCAACGAAGTACCAGAGGGGTGCCCCTAGGGGGGGCACAACCCGCCTGGGCGCGCCTGGGGGCCCAGTCGCACCCTAGTGGGTTGTGCCCACCTCGGTGGCCTCCCGCACCGCCTCTTCGGCCTATAAATTCCCAAATATTCCAAAAACCATCCGGTTATCCCTAGATCAGAAGTTCCGCCACCGCAAGCCTCTGTAGCCATGAGAAACCAATCTAGACCCCGTTCCGGCACCCTGCTGGAGGGGGAAATCATCACCCGTGGCCATCTTCATCATCCCGACGGCCATCATGATGAGGAGGGAGTAGTCCACCCTTGGGGCTAAGGGTTTGTACCAGTAGCTATGTGTTTAATCTCTCTCTCTCTCTCGTGTTCTTGAGATGTCACGATCTTGATGTATTGCGGGCTTTGTTAATATAGTTAGATCATATGGTGTTTCTCCCTCTCTATCTTGTTGTGAATTGAGTTTTCCCTTTGAGTTTTCGTTTTATCGTATTGAATACTTTCATAGATTTGAGAGCACTTGATGTATGTCTTGCATATGAATACCCGTGGTGACAATGGGATATTATATTAATTCACTTGATATGTGTTTAGGCACTCAATTCGCAGATTCCGAGGTGACATTGCGGTAATCTATGCATATGAGTTGATGCACGTTCTCGTCTTTGTTTCTCTAGTGGAAATCTTGGGGCAGTCTTTGAGGTTCTTTGTGTTGGATTGAGTATTATGAATTTGAATTTGCTTTGGTGTTATTTTAGTATGAACTCTTGATAGATTAGTCGGAAAGAATAACTTAGTGTTATTTTAGTATGAACTATTGATAGATCGATCGGAAAGAATAACTTAGTGTTATTTTAGTACAAACTCTTGATAGATCGATTGAAAAGAATAACTTGGTGTTATTTTAGTACGAACTCTTGGATAGATCGACCGGAAAGAATAGCTACAAACAATTCTTCTTATGTTCTCCGCTAGATAGTAACTTTGGAGTGATTCTTTATCGCACTTTGATGGGTGGTTATATGATTCAATTAGATTAGCATTGTTTAGAGATTGCACTAGCGAAAGTACGGACCCTAGGTCTTATTTTCAAGCATTGCAATACTGTTTGTGCTCCGTTTTACCAATTGCTACCTTGTTATTTTTATTGTTCCTATTACAAAAATCAATATATACTATCATTACTACACTTGTATCACCATCTCTTCGTCGAACTAGTGCACCTATACGAATTACCATTGTATTTGGTGTGTTGGGGGACACAAGAAACTTTTTATTATTTGGTTGCAGGTTTGTTTGAGAGAGACCATCACTACAACAAATTTTAGATACTGTGACGAAAATCCGCGTGACGTTGGTGGGCAACATCACGAATATAACTAATATGTGACATTCTCGCACGTAGCATCACTGATTACCACAAATCGGTGATGATAGACATCACTAAATCGCCTCGGCCATAGAGCGCACCTGGCTGCCAATTTGTATGACGCTTTGGTAATTTTCATGGCCAACCTACTAGAGTCACCGAGTATTACGAATGTGTGATGATGATTTTTTGTCATGTAGTGTCGAGTAGTGGGACCCCCCATAGCTACTTCATGGTTTATTGAGTGGCAAGATCTAGACACCAGTGTTGGTAGTGGGGCCTGGCATAATTTATTTACATGAAGTTGAGCGATGTAATTATTTTGTTCTGTCTAATATAAATAGGTATAGTGGCTAGGTAAAAACTTATTTTGCTATATCTTTTTTAAGTTGCGTTCTATCTAATATAAATAGATGGTTGCTGGGCAAAAATGTTCAACCTGATGATCATGAGCTGATGTTGTTTTGTTCAATCTAAAAAAATTAAAATAGGGATTGGGTGGAAAATGGGAAAAACTTATTTTGTTCTTAGCTAATATAAATAGATTTCGTTCTATCTAAAAAATATGTTTTTTTACCCAACCACTCTGAATCGGGCGCTTGTGAGTTGAGGTTTCGTTCTATATAAAAAATAAAAATAAAAAGGACATAGAAGAGTTGATGGAAAAAATATGGCGCCCGAAGTTTGACCCCACGACGACCATGGTCTCCACCAAGGGAGTTTACAATGGGACTACAAATTAACGTTGTGCGAAAATATATGTTTTAGCCCCCCACAAAATAAATACTCTGTATGTATTAATGTTCGTGCGACTATACGCCTAAACGCCTATAGCAACAGTTTAGTTATTCTTTATCAAAAAGACTGGTCTAGTTATTTCTAGTTATTTCCATCCGGGACCCGCGTGACTTGCTCTGGAAAGAACTAAGGGATGCGTTACCTCTTTTGGATTATGAAGAGATGCAGTACTAGAAATGGCGACATGTGGCTCGTGTGCGCACAAGTCCTCTAAACCTAGTGCGCACCAAGTAACCATCAGACAAGATGTTCCACATATAAACTATAGAATATAATTGAAAAATAGAAGTTATTTTTGGTGAGAGACTAATTGACCGAACAAAGGATTCAGTTTTTTGCCCACAAAAAATAGGATTTATTTTATGCAATCTAGAAAAAGCATCGTGACAGGAGAACAAATTTCAAGAAAAGAGAAGCACGGCGTGCAATATCAATGACACGTTCTCCTAGCACAGATATCTCCTCCCATTATTTCTCAAAAAAAAAATCATCCCACGATCCCACTTCTGTTTAGGATATATCTTTCTCTAATAATAAATCACGTATTGCTTTTGGTCGTACGCCGTTGGCAGTTTTGCAAAAAAGTCCATACATTTCTGAGAAATTAACCCGCAGTCCCTATTTTAGTGGATACCTGAGAAAACGATTCGTTTTTATAGAAAAGATCATGCATTTATTTATATTCAACCCGTAATCCTTTATTTAGAAAAAAACCGCCATCCTCTTATCTAGGGAGCGAGGCGAGCTAGAGGTCGAGGATGCAGACGACGCATGGCACGGCGGTGGCTATCTCCGGCCAGATTCGATCGAGGAGGCGCGGAAGGGGACGGATCATGTTCCAGGGACGGCGTCGATGCAATCTAGGAGGCGCGGGAGGAGGTCCAACTATTGAATATATGGTTTATGCATCTATATTGTATAGTCTGGCTCATCTCCTAGTCATTGTATAGTTGAGGTTATGGCCCACCTTGTACTTCATATATACGTGTGCTATGCACCAATCAATACATCGAGTTGCATTGCCAAAATATTCGTTTCCAACATGATATCATACCTACGATCCTAACCCTAACTCCTGCCGCCGCCGCCGCCGCGATGCCGCCACCCGCCGCCGCCGCCACTTCGTGCCGCCGCCGCCGCGTCTCCTCGCCGCCGTGCCGCCACCCCTTGTGTGCCGCCGCCGCCTCACGCTTCCGCCCACAACCCGCAGCGTCGCCACCCACCGCGCCGCCATGCCTCTCGCCGCGCTGCTTCACCACGCGCCGCCGCCCTCCCCTCTCGGCCATGGCCTCCCCCGGTTCCACCGGTACCACCCGCAGCCGCCGCACCAACCCCTTCGACGGCCCCGACCCCGTCGTCATCCATGATCTCAATATCCTCGCTCGCGTTCCCGTCATCCTCGATCACCTCACCTTCACCTACTATGCCTGGAAGACGTACTTCTCCCTTGTGTTTCGTGAGTACAATCTCCGGGATCACATCGATGGCTCCGTGGACTCCCGCTTCATGGAGGACGATAAGGTGTGAACGTACATCGACGCCACTCTTATCCGTTGGTTCTACACCACCATCTCAAAGGACCTCTTCCACACGGTGGTCTCCGTCGATGATGACGCTCACGTCGTTTGGACTAAGCTCAACGGCCTCTTCACCGACAATGCGCTCCAACGCAAGGTTTTCTTGCACGGCGAGTTTTTTGGGTGCCAGCAGCTTGACTCGTCGGTTGACGATTATTGCATGCGCCTCAAGAAGCTTGTCGACGAGCTCCGTGACCTCGGCGAGAAGGTCTCCAACGAGCTCCTCCTTAGCACTATCATCGCCGGCCTGAACGAAGACTTTGGGAACGCCGCCTCCAACATCCCTCTCATCACCAACCCGACCTTCCCCAAGATCATCGCGTACCTGAAGCTGGAGGAGAGGAGGATGTGGATGTCGCGCACCCGGGCCACCCATACGGCTCTCACCACCGGAACCCGCGGCGGTGCGCCGCCCACCGCTCCGGCTCCCCCGTCGCGGCCCGCCCAGGGGCCCCTCCACGCGCAGCCGCCGCCCGGGTTCCCATATCCAGCGCCGCCGCAGGCCCCTCCGCCGCCCCCCGCCGAGCAGCAGCAGCGCCGGGGCGGGCGTCGCCGCCGAGGTGGCCGCAAGCAGCAGCAGCAGCAGCCGCTAGCTACCCATGGCGGGGCGCCGCGCCAGCCACAGCACCCGCTCCCGCCGGCGCCCTGGCAGGCCGGCCAGAACCCCTCGACGGGGGTTGTTCACGCATACTCCATGCCCATACCGCGCGCCCCCATCCCCGGTGTTTTTGGCGCCCGCCCGGCCCCTCATCAGGATCTGTATGCGGCCCCTCAGGCGTATCCGCCGGCGCCGCTCTACGGCCCCTCGTCGGCCTATGGGTGGCCTCCGGCCGGTGGGTTCGTGGCGCCGCCGCCACAGCCCCTGCCGTCGGCCCCGGCCCTTCCGCCGGCGCCATGGGACCCGCGCTGCTAGCGGCCCTCTACACCGCCCCCACGCCACAGCAGTACACTGGCGGTGGTGACTGGTACATGGACACCGGAGCCACGGCTCACATGGCCGCCAACCCCTGTAACCTTCTTACCGCTCACCTTGTTCACACTGCTGCTCGCATTACCGTGGGCGACGGTTCCTCCGTGCCCATCACTCATGCCGGCCATGCTGCTTTTCCTTCTAACTCCATTCCATTACATCTTTCTAACGTACTCGTTTCACCTGACATCATTAAAAATCTTGTTTCTGTTCGTTTTCTTACACGTGAAAATCCTGTCACCATTAAATTTGACATGTTTGGCTTTTCTGTTAAGGATGCCCGTACCCGGATGGTGCTCCACCGATGTGACAGCCCCGACGATCTCTACCCGGTCCACTCATCCACATCCTCCGTCGCTGCACCCATGGCGCTTTCCGCTGGAGTGGACCTTTGGCATGCTCGTCTTGGTCATCCCAACACTGCCACCCTTCGTCATATTCTTCGCAGTTTTTCATTCACGTGTAATAAGATCGACGATCACACTTGTCATGCTTGTCGTCTCGGCAAACATACTCGTTTACCCTTTAGCACTTCCTCGCATGTTGCTTCATACCCATTTGAGTTAATTCATAGTGATGTTTGGACCTCTCCTATTGCAAGTAACACGGGCTATCTCTATTATCTAGTTATTCTTGATGATTTTTCGCACAATGTGTGGACCTTCCCGTTACGGCGAAAGTCGGATTCTGTTGCCACTCTCACCGCATTCTACTCCTATGTCTCCACGCAGTTTGGTCGCCCCATTCATGCATTGCAAACAGATAACGGGAAGGAGTTCGATAATCTTGCAATCTGCAACCTTCTCGCCACACACGGCACGATTTTTTGTCTCACTTGCCCGTACACTTCGCAACAAAATGGCCGCACTAAGCGCGTGCTTCGCACTCTTAATGACTGCGTTCGCACCCTCCTCTTTCACGCCAACGTGCCACCACGTTTTTGGCCTGACGCGCTCGCCACCGCATCACTACTCCTCAACATCCGTCCCTGTCGCACTCGCGGGAATTTGGCTCCTCATCATCTTTTGTTCGGCACACCACCTTCCTACACCGAGCTTCGCATTTTCGGTTGCTTGTGCTACCCTAGCATCGCTTCCACTACTCCTCATAAGCTCGCACCACGGTCCGTGGCCTGTATTTTTCTTGGCTATCCCCCCAACACCAAAGGCTACCGCTGCTATGATCCTATCTCACATCGGGTCATCACTTCCCGACATGTTTACTTTGATGAGATGGTTTTTCCGTTTTAGTAGGTACCTTCGGATGTTGCGGCCTTGCCCGCTCCTGGTGACGGCCTCTCGAGCGCTTCTCTCGGGCCGCCTCCTGGCTTTGAGGGTGCCCCCATGCCCCGGGTCAAGTTCCTCCCCGGCCGGTTTCCTTAGGGGCTGCACCCCTCCCAGCGCCTGCGACGCCCCCTGCGCCACCATCGGCGTGGGCCTCCTCGGCGCCCCCCGCGCCCTCGCATGCGGCCTCGCCCCGCGGCGGCCTCACCCACGGCCTCACCCGCGGCATCAGTGGCGGCGGGCTCTTCTTTGTCTTCGCCCATCGCCCTGGACTCGCTGCCCCGCCTGATGACTCGCTCTCGGGTCGGTACCTTCCGCCCGAGTACGCGGTACACTAGCGATGAGTATCTTCTCGCCGCTTCCGTCTCCGAGCTGTCCCCTCTCCCATCGTCAGCTCGAGCCGCCCTTCGGGACCCTCATTGGCTCGCTGCGATGCAGGAAGAGTTCGATGCGCTCCAACGGAACCGCACCAGGCAGCTTGTCCCTCAGCCACCTCGTGCCAACATCATCACAGGCAAGTGGGTCTTTCGGCATAAGACTCGTCCCGATGGGACTCTCGAGCGCTACAAAGCTCGCTGGGTGGTTCGAGGCTTTCGGCAACGTGCGGACGTGGACTTCACCGACACTTTTGCTCCGGTTGTTAAACCGGGAACGATCCGCACCGTGCTTCAGCTGGCCGTCTCCCGAGCTTGGCCTGTGCATCAGTTGGACGTCTCCAACGCCTTCTTGCACGGCCACCTCGCCGAGCAGGTGTTCTGTGAGCAGCCCACCGGCTTCGTCGACGCCACACATCCGTACCATGTGTGCTTGCTCTCCCGTTCTCTTTACGGGTTGAAGCAGGCGCCTCGGGCCTGGTACCAGCGCATCGCTGCCTTCCTGCAGACGCTCGGATTTACATCAACCCGCTCCGACGCGTCCCTCTTCCTGTACCATCACGGGGTTGACACGGCCTACTTGTTGCTCTACGTCGACGACATCATCCTGATGGCATCCACTATCGTGCTTCTCCAGCGGCTTACTGCTCGTCTTCGCGATGAGTTTGCCCTGAAGGACTTGGGGCCCCTCCACTACTTCCTCGGCATTGAGGTGGTTCGACGGCCAGATGGATTCTTTCTGCACCAACAGCGTTACGCCCATGAGCTTCTCGATCATGCCGGCATGCTTAACTGCAAGCCTGCTCCCACGCCTGTTGACACCAAGGCCAAGGTTTCAGCTCTGGAGGGTTCTCCCGCATCCGACGCAGCATTCTATCGCTCCATTGTGGGTGCCTTGCAGTACCTCACTCTGACGCGCCCCGACTTGCAGTATGTCGTTCAGCAGGTCTATCTTCACATGCATGCTCTGCCTGACTCTCACTGGACCTTGGTGAAGCGTATCCTCCGTTACATACGCGGCACTACGTCCATGGGACTTACACTAACGGCCTCCGCCTCTATCGACCTCGTCACCTACTCTGATGCGGACTGGGCTGGCTGCCCAGACACACGGCGCTCCACTTCGGGGTACTGTGTCTACCTTGGGCCGTCTCTGATCTCTTGGTCTTCCAAGCGACAGCCCACAGTCTCTCGCTCGAGTGCCGAGGCAGAGTATCGGGCAGTGGCTAACGCCGTTCCCGAATGCTCTTGACTTCATCAGCTGCTCCAGGAGTTGCTTTGTGATGTTCACAAGGCCACACTCGTCTACTGCGACAACGTCTCCACCGTGTACCTCTCCGCCAATCCGGTCCATCATCGACTAACGAAGCACATTGAGCTCGACATACACTTTGTTCGTGAGCAGGTGGCCCTTGGGCGCATCTGGGTCCTCCACGTCCCGACGGCGCAACAGTTTGCCGATGTTATGACAAAAGGACTACCTACTTCTGTTTTCGAGGAGTTCAGGTCCAGTCTTTGCGTCTCCGGCGACGCTTCGACCACGGGGGGTGTTGAATATATGATTTGTGCATGTATATTGTATAGTCCGGCCCACCTCTTAGTCATTGTATAGTTGAGGTTGTGGCCCACCTTGTACTCCATATATACGTACGCTATGCACCGATCAATACATCGAGTTGCATTGCCAAAATATTCGTTTCCAACACCAACGGCGGGGCTTCAACTCGAAGTTCATGGCGGCGGTGTTCCTCGCCGGTTCCGAGCGAGATGACGAGCTCCGGCGGAGACTGGATACGGTGGCGCTGCACCAGTGAGAGAGACAGTGGTGAGGGGAGAGATAGAAAGAAGGAGGAGTGGCAGGGAGAAGGAGAGGGCGCGACGAGCGGCGGGGAAGTGGATTGGATGCTTGAGGAAGGAGGGGTCGACCTTGCCTTTCTGCAGCTCGGGAAGCACCACCCATGGAGCTTCATCCTTCTGGTCTTCAGGTGAGTTCGCTCCCTCCTCTCTCTGCTCTTGTTCGTGGACATTGAGGCATTGCTCTTGATTAGATTTACCACTGTTTGGGCTCAATTGGCTACTGTTTGAGGTCAATTTTGTTGATATGTGTTGATTGTTCCTTGAATTGAACAGCAAGGTTAACCATGAATTTGTTAGTTGAATTGATGTCTGACTGAACTGCAGTTATTAGTTGAATTGTTCAATCTGGAATTTAGGGAGCTGCTACTGAAATATGAACAAAAAATGGGCATTGTTTGAGGTCCATGTGCCTCCCCTGCTCATCAACTTACTACTATTTGAGCTCAATTGTTTGGTACAATTTATGTGTTAATTGATCTGTGCTCTGTTGCATCCCACCCTACCGTCCCATGATGGCAGCCAACGCTTGCATCGGAGGAGCTGCTGCTGCCCTTCCTTCTCTGATTTTTCTGCTACATGTTGCAGGTGTTTGAGGCATCGACAAGCAACGACAGGGTTCGGCGTCAGTTAAGATAGCTGGTTCATTTTGTTAATTGCTCTATAATAGATGTTATTTCTTAAGGTTGGAGTTGACTGCTGACACCCAATAAGATTGCCCTGAAGCAGCCCTCTCTCTGGCACATCTGCTACCATGCACCCATTGACATCTGAGATTTCTATTCACCAAAAAGATGGAGCCGCCTTTGGCAAGCACTGACGAGCAGCTCAGTCTCAGCCGATGCATCGACGGACTGAGGCGGGCTTCCAATAGAGGTCATAAACAGGGAATGGCCTTTTGAGCTGATGGAGGGATCACTGGACGTGGTGTTCATGTTTGTGTTGGCATACATGCAGAAATAAGGAGGATAGTAAGACTTTTTCAATGATTCTCTTGGAGGTCATGTCTATGCCATTCAAGGATTTTGGTATCTGAATGTACAATATATAGATAGGGGAGATAGCCCTCCGCGTCCTGGTGACCACTGTATGCTGCAGCGAAGAGCACACTTCAAATAGTGAGCAGGCAGATGCGGCGATCCCAGATGTGCTTTGACATTGTGATTTGTACTTGTCAATGACGTCATTACCCAAGCTGTTCCTATGCTTCGGTGAGTGGTACTTCACTCCCACCCCATAGATTACACTAATTTGTTTGATTATAATTGAGTGGTATGACCTAATTAATTTGTACACTTAGACACACGACCAAGGAATGAAAAACCTGCTCCAGAGATCTTCAAAATAGTACAATACTAGGTATTTTAGAGTACAATTTGTTTAAGCTAAGTTTTTCTTTTGCATGGAAGCTAATTTTATATTTGAGGTGTAATAGATACACATGCCTGAATCTGGATACACTCCAATGGTGATGGTAATACTTTCAGTCACTTGCAAACAATAAGCTCAGCATACAAGGCAGAGTCCAATGCTACTGGACTCGGGTGCTGGTATGCAATTTCTTGTACATTTTACTTGTATAGGACTTCCGATTACTGGTTGCAAACTTTGTACAAGGCAGTCTGAGCTACCACTTGGTGAAGATCGGATCCAATATGTTCAATGATACGGTTTCTTTTTTGTAGGGAAACACTGATATGATACAACTATTTGTTATCTGAATTTTTGAATATATGTACACCCATGGATATGTTTATAATGAGCCTGTTTGGGACTACTCTGCTCCTTAAAATTTAGCTCTACTCCAGAAAACGCAAGCCAAACGGAGTAGCTCCACGATATGCCACTCCTCAAAAAAACTAGAATCTGAGGTACAACTCTTAGTTTTCTACGAAGCTCTTTAGGGGGTGCTCCAAAAAACTCTAGAAGCTGGAGTTGGGGGACAATTACCCACCACTGCCACCAGTAAGTGGATACCCCTTCGTTTCTCCTCCCTCATCCAATCAAATAGATCCTTTCCACCAGATTTCCCATTCTTGAAGTTGGAGTTAGACGGAAACCAAATATTCTGTTTGGTAGTGCTACAACTTATGTATGAAACTGCTCCAAAGTGGATTTGGTGGAGTGAAACTGATTTTGATGAAGCGGAGTTGTCCCAAACAGGCCCAATGATAGCTAACATCAGCTTACTGTGGTTTATTTGGTCCATGTAGAGCTGGCATGGTACGGCTACACTTCCAACAGTTTTACTTGCTAACAAAAATCAAGTAAAACTAAAAGCATAGATCTTTCTGTTGTTAAGTTTAGCTGTATGTAATAATGCAATGCTTATGGTTGATAGTGCTACAGATTTTCTTAGTGGGAAGGAATAACTGGTTAGCCTTCCATAACTTCTATTTGTATTTCTGCAGCATAATTGTTTTTTACATTGAGTTGACTGTTATTTCTTCTTTTTAGTCGGGATTTTACATCAAGCTAACTACTATTTCTTCTTTTGTTCTAGTAGTTAAAGGCGCAGAGGGGAGCATATGTATTACCTTGATTGAGTTTCGTTTCGTGTGCTGCATTACCGTTATAATTAAGTTACCAGCTGCAAAGAAAGAGAGTCATGTAGGCACTAAAATCTGATAAGGTAGTCTGCTCTTGCAGATCATCTGGTTGATAATTTCTGTTACTAAACTGTACCAAGTTCTATAATGACACAATATTAACCTGTTACAGGACAAGTTTACTGAATAATGAGTATGCACAGAAGCTTCGATTCTTTGTCATCTATAGTCTACTTAGAATATATATAACTCACAAGGTATGAACATAATTACTGTTTTTTTGTCGTGTCAATGTACATCCATATTGGCTGACAAGCTATCTTGCAAAGCCCCGGATCACGGCGTTCTCGTGGAGGGAGAGGGCGGCGGGGTCGAGCACCTATGAATATAGAGGGAGGCGAGGATGGGCGTGGCAGGCGGAGCCCCGTCCTCCTTTGTCCTCTCCCATGGAGCGCTGGATCGAAGAAGCAGCAGCTCCCCACCTCCACCCCGTCTCCTCCTTGTGGAGCAGAGTTGCGGAAGCATCTGGGGAGTGCAATGTCAACAGCTGGATCTGCAGACATTAAAGTTGGTGACATAAAGAGAGATCTTGTGTACGCATAGGATGAGGTGCAAACTGCATAGATAAAATCTTGCTCAACATTGCAGAGTTAGGATTGAAGGTCGTGATTGCTATTGTAGATGGTTTTGTTATTTGTTAGAAGTTCCTTGGTCCAATTGTTCTGAGTTCTGACAACTTATAGAGGGATTGTTGTTTCTTTATTGAAAAAAGTCACAATCTTTAGTTTAGAAGGTTTAACTACGCTTTTCTTAAACATCGGTGTACATTTCCAAAAGCTGTTTGATAAGATCCTCTGTGTTTGTTTGTTACAGTGATGATGTCTGTTCTTCACAGGGGTGATGTATCAAATCCTAGAAATGTAAATAAGAAGTTATTTTTACTCTATTTCGGGATACTACTCCAATGCCTATCCATTTACAGATTTACATGCTTGAACATTTGCAGCAAAATACAAGATACCTGTTTATTTTGCTTAGTTATTCACCTATATTGTGCCATATGAAGTTATCTTCCTAGACTTGTAATAAGCCATGAAGTTGTTCAATCATTAACTGCTGCGATGCTTGAACTTCCATGAAGATCTTTGAAAATAAATATTGTTCACCTCTATTTAGAGTGACTCTTCTGTGCATTTCTATAAGAAAAACTATACGCAAAATCATGAAGCATTGGATGGTATCAACCAAACTGGTATTGACTGCAACCTAATAATACTTGCCCTTTCATATGGTAGAGAACAACTTCACAGGAGCTGTTAAGGCTTTGATATTCGTGGCACCTTCGATCTCACTGATTCATTCCTTCTCTTGGGAACATGTTCTAATTTTGCTTTAACACATAAATTTGTTCTTTTGCCTTGCTAGAAATGTAGTAGAAATGAAATGAGTATGTACTAAATCTATTTTTCTGCTTTCAGTGATCTTTCTGGCTTCTGCATAAAGGTAAAATTTAGTGCATCTGGTAGATTTCAACTAGCTTGGAAAAGGCAGCACCGTATGCTTAAGCTTCGGCATTCAGCAGTACACAAATGCATCCTGTTATATTTTCTATATTTATCGCAAAAGGAAAACCTAACCGCATGTGAGCTTCTAGACCCTGGAGTAATTACCTATATGTCACTAATGGGATTAACTACCTTCCCTGCCCAGTTTGACATTTTTGTTTCTCATACAGGGAGTTGTTAATAAGCAGCAACTGATATGGAACAAGCACCTATTTTCTTGTTTGTATAGTACTTAACGATACAAAGAACTGCTTTGTAAATAGCGGCATCGAATTAAAACGAGCGAAGTAGCGTTTCTGGGAAAATGGATAGATAGGTGTCTCTAACAGATGTTACCATATGTTATCGCATCTCAAGATAGGCAAGTATCTCTGACAGATGTTATCATATATTCTTGCATCTCGAGATGATATTGGATAACTTGCGTGTGCATATGTCTCATGCTTGCATTAGCATTAGTCCATGTTATGTGGCTGTTCTTTTTGGTTGACCCATGGTATCCTTGTGATGTTATAATAATCTAGACCTAATTAGGGCACCGGTTCATGTCTCATTACACTGTTCACTATCCACAGTAATTCAGAGTTGTAGATAGAGATGGAGCGGTGAGAACTAATTCTCCTCTACTCCTTTTTTTATGTTTGATTGAACAGTCGACATCAAAATAATATCACTTTGATTAACATATCATGTGATAATTTTTTCTATTGATTCCAAAAGAAAAAAACAAATGCCCATTTGATCTTTTGGGGACTGGTAGAGTTACCTCTATTCCACTAACGATATTAACCACTTTTCCTGCTCAGTTTGATATTTCGTTTCTCATACTACGAGTCGTTAATAAGCTGCAACTGATGAGATGGGACGATATTTTTTTGTTTAGCATTTAACCACAGGAAGAAACTGTTTTGTGAATATCGGCATCGAATAGAAACGAACGAAGTAGCGATACTGGGAAATGGATAGGCCGGTGTCTCTAATAGGTGCTAGGATATATTCTTTGCATCACAAGATGATCTGGTACACAAATTTCCTTTCTTTCTTTGTTGTACGACGATCTTAATAGATCAGTAACCTGTATGAGAAGCAGTATGTTTGTCATTTCAATTATCACGATGATCATCACTTTGTCAGGTACTAATGTATCTTTTCGACGATGTATTAAGCTTCCCTGGGATCAGCAGCTGAGGTGATGAGTCACTCTCTTGTTTAGGTGGGATCAGTAGATGAAGTGCTTACATACAAAAATAATAAGATACCACCTTTTAATGTTAGATACTATTAACTTTATTAATCCTCACTATGATACATATAAATTCACTCGGTACAAAAATAGAAGTCTTGAAAATTTCTAGCACGCTGTTGCCTGGGTTGATGACTAGCTT
Organism: Triticum dicoccoides; assembly: GCF_002162155.2. Taxonomy (NCBI): domain Eukaryota; kingdom Viridiplantae; phylum Streptophyta; class Magnoliopsida; order Poales; family Poaceae; genus Triticum; species Triticum dicoccoides. The sequence continues at coordinate 403,725,417 of NC_041390.1, read as the reverse complement.
AGAGCTCTATTGCCACTGCTTGCAACCGTGCCATTGGTATTCCCCGGACCGGGTCGTCCTTCTCAACTACAATTTGTGCTTGCCCAAGTTAAGTCGCTTCTACTTACCAACGGCCCACCTTGATGGTGGCCCCCTATAGAAGTACTAAACCCTACTGTGAAGCCGGCTTTGTATCCCATTGTTTACTCGTTGTCTCCCGTTGCAACGCACGGGCAATTTTCCTTGTACAAAACCAAATCTCTATCTTGGTTAGACGCCACTGCCACCGTGCTGAAATCTACATTCGGCACTGGCGTCAACCTCGGCTGCGAGCGACAAACCAAATTCCTCCTTCACCCCAGCGTTCTCAAACTCACCCCCTCCTGCAAGTTGCGAAGGCCGACGACTGGGTGTTCATCCACCTTCGAGATTACAACCGATCTGACCACCCCGGATGCCATCACCGCCCGGCCAGATCGTCATGGCACTCGGAGCTGACGCCACACGGATATGGCTGTCACGAACAACGAAACCGCCACACCGTCTTCCTCGCTAGTCCAGATCCACTTTTCCCCTATCTCACTCGTGGTACGGGTGCCAGTCGCGAGGTGGATGATGATGGCTATCACCTGCACTGAGTAGCAGCATAGAACTATGAGGCATCGATGATCCAGCTATCGTCGTGTTTTTTCCGTCTCTACAGGTAAGCCCTATTCCTGCCGCCTCTAGTTCATCTTTGCCTGCAATTCACAGGATCCCAATCTAACATCATTCCTCTCTATGCAGGATGAATAATGCAACACTCCCTCCATCCGGATGCAACAACGCACGGTAGTTGCGACTCCATCTTCCTCCTTAGTCATGTTGTTCCAAATTATTAGATTGTTACAATCCACACCGTACACGGTTCTGCATTGTGGCATGTGTGCCATAGTGCTACATAGGTGACGAGTTTGTTCCTTGTGTGATTAGACCCCTCAAACGGTGATTGTTTTGCAGCTGGAGTGGCGCTCATGCCAGATTCGAGCATAATCTGAAACAGATATCGTTCTCTCTAGATGCTAACAGGTACCAGTGAGATTGCTCACCTTCCCTCTCTGTCTTCCCATTGTAGATAAACAAAAATTGCTCTTGCCCGCAAGTAATGGATCTACATGGTTTAATATATGTGCTGATAGTTGTAATGTGGTTATAAGTCAATTAGCTGCACATGCACGATATAACAAGTCACTACTAGCCTTATAATCACAGCATGCCCTCTTCTTTTGATCTGTTTACGAGTTTGTTGTCAATTCTAATCCTATGCTAGATTTTGACATGATGATATGCAAGTCATCTTTGAAGAAGTCATGATGGACAAAGAAGGGTTACAACAACTTTAGTTGCCTTCAAGAAATTAGGAGAAGAGATGACCAAAAAGTGTTCCTTGCTTTGATGAAGATGAAAGCTATACAATTATGTTTGGAAGCCAAGACAATACTCATTTGTTAATGTAGTCCTTAGTGCCCATTACTGCTACTTGTTTCATCAGGTTTATGTAACTTGTGTTATTTCGGCTTATGTAGCATGTGAACTATGATTGTGATGTTCTTTTAATAAAAACTATGATTGTGATGTGTGTTGTGAAATAGGCAAGTTGTCATTAATTGCCTGCCATATGAAGCAAAAATATTATGTGTGGACAATAGTAAGATGGATTGAATGAGTAGAAAGAAAAATAATTGGCAGAAAATGGATATAGCCCAACAAATTCCCAATCAAACAATATTGGGCAGCAAATTGTCCATGGCCTAGAAAATGGATATAAAATGTAAATCCACCAAATTATCAGGCTCGGCCCATTTAGAAATACAATGTGTATTGGGCCATCGAAAATCCAGTGACGTCGAATGTCACTGAAGGTCCCATGTTGAGTGACGTTTTGTGCGTACGCCGTCACTAGGAGTAATCTGTGACGGGGATTCCGTGACGATGCTCGTGACGCCCAAATAATGTCACATATGGGTATTTTGTGACTTTTATGAATGTTTCATGACATTTCTTAGCTCGTGATAGTAGGCCCAATCTCTTGTAGTGCATCCTCATCCTATGCCTCCCACGGATTGATAAACCTTAGGTCATCCACTTGAAAGAAAATTTCTACTGTCCTACAAAATTCTGCGCTTGGAGGCCCAACACAAGGCTACAAGAACAAGTTGCGTAGTAGACATCAAGCTCTTTTCTGGCACCATTGCCGGGGAGGTGAGTGCTTGAAGGTATATCTTTAGATCTTGTAATTGAATCTTTTAATTTCTTGATTTATCACTAGTTTGGTTTATAAAAGAAAACTACAAAAAATGGAATTAAGGTTGCATCATATTATTCATCTTTATAATGTATTTCATGAAAATTATGGAAAGGAAAATTGTGCTCAGTTGATAGAAGAAGAATTCAATAGAATGTTTGGTATAAATGATGAGCATGATTGCAATGTTGTTAGTATGAATTCTTTGAATATTCATGATGCTAAGGATATGCAAAACCATAAGCTTGGGAAGCTATGTTTGGTGAAGATGATACTTTTAGTCCCCCAAGATTTGATGTGCAAATTTGTTATAATGATTGCATGCCTCCTATTTATGATGATTATATTGATGAAAGTGGATTTGGAGAGGTCATGACTTTATTTAATGATGAATCCACTATTTTGGAAGAGGTTTCAATTGATTATGATCACAAAGTTGCTATCTATGATGATTTGGTGACGACATGTATGCTATATTGAATAATGATAACCATGAAACTTGTCATCATGATTTTAATTTCCAATCAAATGATAGCTATTTTGTTGAGTTTGCTCCAACTACTATTCATGAGAATAAATTTGCATATGTGGAGAGTAACAAAATTTCTATGCTTGTGGATCATTAAAAGAATGCTTTATGTTATAGCTATATTGTTAAATTCATTCATGATGCTACTGAAAATTTTATGAGAGAGGAACTTGTGATTCATGATTCTCCCATTATGTTTCATTCTTTACTTTTATGTGAGCACCTTTGAAATCATCATGCCTAGCTAAAAGACATTAAAGAAAAGCGCTTGTTGGGAAACTTCACAACACTTTTACCTACTGTTTTTGTGTTTGTATGATTAGGTTACTGTATTAATCATGTTTTATAGCTTTTTTTAATAAAGTGCCAAGTAAGACCTTTGGGATGGTCTATGGTGATAGTTGATTTGATCTTGCTGAAAACAGAAAATTTTACGCCCAGTAAAATAATTTTCATTTCTTACAGAAGCATAATAAAATCCTGATTCTTCTTGCAAAAGATTGATATACAAATTTCCCAGGCTTTCCTAATTTTGCAGAATTTTTTGAGTAGCAAAAGTATGGTTGTTGTTTAGATCATTACAGACTGTTTTGTTTTTGACAGATTCTGTTTTCAATGCATAGTTTGCTTGGTTCCTAGTTTCTATGGCTTATATTGCTCAATATAAATTGTGGAAATGATATGCTACAGTAGGCATTGTGTGGAAACAATTATGAATCTTTTCTTTGACAGTACCAAAGTGAAATAGTTTGCTCTTTAACATACTAACCTATCTCACAAAGTTCCGTTAAGTTTTGTGTGATTGAAGTTTTCAAGTTTTGGGTGAGATGTCGATATGAGGAGAATAAGGAGTGACAAGACCCTAAGCTTGGGGATGCCCAAGGCACCCCAAGGTAATATTCAAGGAACATCTAAGCAACTAAGCTTGGGGATGCCCCGGAAAGCATTCCCTCTTTCGTCTTCAACAATATCGGTAACCTCACTTGGAGCTATATTTTTATTTGTCACGTGATATGTGTTTTAGTTGGAGCATAATTTTCTTTTTTTTGATTTGATTTCTGTTATTTAGAATAATATTTTGTATCTTTCTTTTCAACAAAAATGTCAAGGATAGCCTTTACCATGCTTATTTTTGCAAGTATACATGTTGCTGTTTCAAAATAAAAAGTTCACTGCTGTTGCAAAAATTCTCTGGAAAAGTCAGAACGTGATAAAATGTTGAAACTTTTTGCACAATAAGCTATGATAAATTTTATATAGTGTGGTAATTTTCAGAATTTTTGGAGTTATATAAGTATGAATGTTCTTGCATTCTTTATCGACTGTACTGTTTTGGTAGATTGCTGTTATGGTTGCATTGTTTGCATATGTTTTCTTGTTTAATGATTCTATTTGAGAATAGGACTATTAAATATGTAGATGAATTTAGTATGCAATGTTAAATAATAATTTTAGTGATTTTCTACAGTAGAGAATGATAGGGTTTTGCATTGATTTATACTAACTTATCTCACGAGTTCTTGTTGAGTTTTGTGTGGATGAAATTTTAAGATTTAGGGAAACCATGATATAAAAGGAATTAAGGAGAAACAAAATCTCAAGCTTGGGGATGCCCAATGCATCCCAAGATAATATTTCAATAAGTCTCAAGCATCTAAGCTTGGGGATGCCCCAGTAGGCATTCCACCTTTCTTCATCAACAATTATCGGTTAGTATCGGTTGATCCTAAGTTTTTGCTTCTTCACATGATGTGTGCTATTGTTGGAACATCATTTTATTTTGTTTTTCTTGCTGTTTAAATAAAATACTTTGATCTGAAAGTTTTAAATAAGAGAGAGTCCTCAATTAGCTACCCATTTACTTAACTACTCGCTTGATCTTCACTTATATCTCTTTGGAGTAGCTTGTCATTTACTCTTGTGCTTCACTTATATCCTATGAGTAAATTGTTGAATGAATTGAATATCATGAAGTTGAAACTATATGTTCATATCATGCTTAGTGGTAGCTTCACATTGGGTTCAGAAAGTGAAATCTTTTGAAGCTTGACAATCACAATATTGGCCACACAAGCAATTCATGAATGATTAGTATAAGAAAGAGAACTTTCACATGCAAATAGATTATCTTGGACATCTTGTATGATTGTGAATACCCATTAATTATTTTCAAACTTGAGCAAATTAGTTGAAGTTGGACAAGGAAGACAACGTAATGAGTTATGTTTGGGTATATTTGCGTAGAAGTTATATTGTCATAGATCCTCCAACATGTGGTGTTTTCCTAGGATCTTTTGCTAGCCAAAAAATCGTACTAAGTAGAGATACTACTTGTGCATCCGAAAACCCTTAAACCCAGTTTCTTGCCATGAGTGTCCACCATACATACCTATGGATTGAATAAGATCCGTCAACTAAGTTGTCATCGGTGCATAAAGCAATAAAAATGCTCCTAAATATGTTTGATCTTTTACTGTAAGGGAAAATTAAGCATTGTACGAACTTGTGATGGCAAAGTAATAAAAGCGACAGAGTGCATAATAAAGGTTGCTATCATAAGGGGCAATATAACGTGATGTTCCTTTGCATTAAGAGCTTGGGCATCCAAATAAAAAGCACATGGCAACCTCTGCTTCCCTCTGCAAAGGGCCTATCTTTTACTTTTCAGTATTTACTTTATGCCAAGAGTCAATAGTATGAATTCTCATTTCAACCTCAATTATTCTCTAGTTGGCAAGCATTATGTGGCGGGGAAAGATCTAGGCACATATGACAATCAAATATATTTGATCATGATTTATTATTGTTGGCAATTATCTCTATGATAAATGAGTTGGGAGGCGAAACATTAAGCCCCTATCTTTCTTTATGTTCGATGGATGTCATTTGTTTTAAGAATATGCTTTGGGTAGTAGCAATCATGGAAGACTATATGTTGATTGAGTATGTGGAGCTCTTACTTAGACTCTGTTGAATAAGTTGAATCGCAATTGTTTGGTGACTAAGAATATAGGTTGTTGACTTTCAAGAGAATTCATTGTTTAAACCTTAACATGTGAATTGGTTGCCACTTTACCATGATTAGTTTTATGAGAAAGAATTGCTGTTATGATGTTAGGAAAAGTGATTGAAATTATCATTGATCAAACTTATGCACTTTGCTAGCATTCACACTTCATAAATTATTTCTTTTATCATTTACCTACTCGAGGACGAGTAGGAATTAAGCTTGGGGATGCTGATACGTCTCCAACGTATCTATAATTTATGAAGTATTCATGCTGCTATATTATCATTCTTAGATGTTTTACAATCATTTTATAGCAACTTTATATCATTTTTTGGTACTAACGTATTGACATAATGCCTAGTGCCAGTTGCTGTTTTTGCTTGTTTTTTACATCATAGAAAATCAATACCAAACGGAGTCCAAACACAGTGAAACTTCTTGGAGATTTTTTGGGCCCAGAAGACCACCAATGGGCCAAGGAAGTACCAGAGGGGTGCCCCGAGGGGGGAACAACCCACCTGGGCATGCGCGGAACCCAGGCGCGCCCTGGTGGGTTGTGCCCACCTTGATGGCCTCCTTCACCGCCTCTTCGCCCTATAAATTCCCAAATATTCCAAAAACCATCGGGGTAACCCTAGATCAGACGTTCCGCCGCCACAAGCCTATGTAGCCATGAGAAACCAATCTAGACCCCATTCCGGCACCCTGCAGGAGGGGGAAATCATCACCGTTGGCCATCTTCATCATCCCGGCAGCCACCATGATGAGGGAGTAGTCCACCCTCGGGGCTAAGGGTTTGTACAACTAGCTATGTGTTTAATCTCACTCTCTCTATCTCGTGTTCTTGAGATGTCACGATCTTGACGTATCGTGGACTTTGTTAATATAGTTGGATCATATGGTGTTTCTCCCTCTCTATCTTGTTGGTAATTGAGTTTTCCCTTTGAGATTTCATTTTATCGGATTGAATACTGATGTTTCTTGAACCATGTCGGTATTTCCCCAAAGAGGAAGGGATGATGCAGCACAACAACGGTAGGTATTTCCCTCGGTGATGAGATCAAGGTTATCGAACCAGTAGGAGAACCACACAACATCACGTAAACAGCTCCTACACACAAATAACAAATACTTGCAAGCCGACGTAAGAGAGGGGTTGTCAATCCCTCACGGGTAAAAAGATAGGTAAAATTGTAGTAGATTAGATAAATGGATCTCGCGGGAATGCGAGATAAAATAAATAAATAAAAATTGCAGCAAGGTATTTTTGGGTTTTTGGATTAATAGATCTGAAAATAAAAGCAAATAAAAATAGGCCGTGGAGGCAAATATAATAAAGAAGAGACTCAGGGCCGTAGGTTTCACTAGTGGCTTCTCTCGAGAAAATAGCAAATGGTGGGTAAACAAATTACTATTGAGAAATTGATAGAACTTCAAATAATCATGACGATATCCAGGCAATGACCATTATATAGGCATCACGTCCAAGATTAGTAGACCGACTCCTGCCTACATCTACTATTATTACTCCACACATCGACTGCTATCCAGCATGCATCTAGTGTATTAAGTTCATGGAGAAATGGAGTAATGCAATAAGAACGATGACATGATGTAGCCAAGATCTATTTATGTAGAAATATACCCCATGTTATCCTTAATAGCAACGATACATACGTGTCGGTTCCCCTTCTCTCAATGGGATCAAGCACCATAAGATCGAACCCATCACAAAGCGCCTCTTCCCATTGCAAGATAAATATATCAAGTTGGCCAAACAAAACCCAAATATCAGAGAAGAAATATGAGGCTATAAGCAATCATGCATATAAGAGATCAAAGAAGACTCAAATAAATTTCATGGATAAAAGCATAGATCTGATCATAAACTCAAAGTTCATCGGATCCCAACAAACACACTGCAAAGAGAGTTACATCATATGGATCTCCAAGAGACCATTGTATTGAGAATCAAAAGAGAGAGAGGAAGCCACCTAGCTACTAACTATAGACCCGAAGGTCTACAAAAGACTACTCACGCATTATCGGGGAGGCGCCAATCAGGATGATGAACCCCTCTGTGATGGTGTCTAGATTGGATCTGTGGTTTCAGGAACTTGCGGCGGCTAGAATTGATTTTCGTCGACTCCCTAGGGTTTCTAGAATATTGGGGTATTTATTGAGCAAAGAGGTGGTGCAGGAGGCCACCGAGGTGGACACAACCCACCTGTGCGCGCCTGGGGGCCTAGGTGCACCTTGGTGGGTTGTGCCCTCCTCGGGGCACCCCCCAGGTGCTTCTCCCGCCCATTGGGTGTCTTCTAGTCCATAAAAAATACACAAAAAGTTTCGCTGCATTTGGACTCCGTTTGGTATTGATTTTCTGCGATGTAAAAAACAAGCAAAAGACAACAACTGGCACTTGGCACTATGTCAATAGGTTAGTACCAAAAAATGATATAAAATGATTGTAGACATCGAAGAATGATAATATAACATCATGGAACAATAAAAAATTATAGATACGTTGGAGACGTATCAGCATCCCCAAGCTTAATTCCTGCTCGTCCTCGAGTAGGTAAATGATAAAAACAGAATTTTGATGTGGAATGCTGCCTAACATGTTCATCACATATTCTTTCTTTTATAGCATGTACATTGGGACTGTTATATGATTCAAAGCAATAGTCTAGTTTTGACATGAGAACTTTAATACTCAAGAATATCAACAAGCAACCATGTCTTTCAAAATATCAACGCTAAAGCAAGTTATCCCTAGCCCATTATGCTCAATCATTGACCCATTCATGAAGCACACTCGCATATTAGCTACACCCAATGCTCAAGTACGATCATAGTGACCCTTAGTTGGTGCTTTATAAGAGAAGATGGAGACTCAAGTAAAAAATAAAAATTGCATAAAGTAAATATATAGAAAGGCCATTCACGGAGGGAAGTAGGGATTTGTAGAGGTGCCAGAGCTCAAACCAAAAAAGATCGAGATAAAACATTTTGGGAGGCATGCTTTTCCTGTCAATGAAAATGATCGAGTAGTTCCCAATACTTTCCATGCTAGATATATCATAGGAAGTTCGCAAACAGAAAATAAAGTTTATTCCTTTTTCCACCATACTTTCACTTTCCATGGCTAACCATATCCACGGGTGCCTCCCATACCAACACTTTCCAAGTAATTTATTATTTGACAACATAAAGTAAATTCATTTTTCATTTCGGGACTAGGCATCCCTAATACCTTTGCCGTGCTCTTGTGCAATGACAAGTGAATAAACACTCATCTTGAGAATAACACATCTAGCATGGAAATATATCAGCCACCCCTACTGTTTCATGAGCGGTACGAGCACACAAAAGAGAAGTTTATTTTGAAAATTAGAGATGGCACATACAAATTTGCTTATAACGGCAAAAGAATACCACATATAGGTAGGTATAGTGGACTCATGTGGCAAAACTAGTTTAAAGGATTTTGGATGCACAAGTAGTGATCATACTTAGTGCAAAATGGAGGCTAACAAAAGATTGAGAAGAGACCAGCCAAGAATCAAAAAAATCTCATAAGCAAGCATAACTAGCACCAAATAATGCACCACAAGTAGGATGTAATTTCATTGCATAATTATTGACTTTCGTGCTTGCATAGGGAATCACAAACCTTAACACCAATATTCTTACTAAAGCATAATTACTCATCAACATGACTCACATATTATATCAACATATCTCAAAACTATTACAAGGAATCAAGTTTATTTGTCCAATGATCCTAATGCAAGTTCTTATTATATCCTCCTTGGATATATATCACTTTGGGACTAGTTTTATATGTTGCTTTTGATAGCTTAAACAAATCTAAGTGAAGAACATGAGCATCAAATTTTTCTTCTCTCAAAATAATTTAAGTGAAGCAAGAGAGAATTTATTAAAAAAAATTACTATCTCTCAAATAAATCTAAGTGAAGTATGGGAGCATTTCTTCAAAAATACTAAAGCACACCATGCTCGGAAAGATATAAGTGAAGCACTAGAGCAATTCCATAGCTCAAAAAGATTTAAGTGGAGCATAGAGAACAATTCTAACAAGTCATGGCATAATTTTGGCTCTCTCAAATAGGTGTGTCCAGCTAGGATTCATGACTAAGAACACAAAGAAAAACAAGCAAATACTCATATCATACAAGACGCTCCAAGAAAAACTCATAACATGTGACGAATAAAAATATAGTTTCAAGTAAAATACCAATGGTTATTAGAAGAAAGAGGGAATGCCACTCGGGGCATCCCCAAGCTTAGTTGCTTGATAGTTATTGAATATTATCTTGGGGTGCCTCGGGCATCCCCAAGATTGGCCTTTTGATAATCCTTATTCCTTCATCCATCATGAAGTCATCCAAAACTTGAAAACTTCAATCACACAAAACTTAACAAAACCTTCATGAGATCCGTTAGTATAAGAAAGCAAATCACTACTATAAGTACTGTTGTAAACCCATTCCTATTTTATTTTTGCATTATATCTACTATATTCCAACTTTTATATAGCAAAAACTCTTCAAAGAAAACCATAGAATCATCAAAACAAGTACACAACACAAAAAAACAGAATCTGTCAAAAACAGAACAGTCTGTAGAAATCTGGAGATTTCGAATACTTTTGTAACTCCAAAAATTTGAAATATTACGACAACATGACCAATTTTTATATTAATATTTTGCAAAAAATCAGTATTTTATCGCGCTTCTGTTAAAAACGAGAATTATTTTTCTGGGCGCAAAAGTTTCTGTTTTTCACCAACATCAAATCAACTATTACCCAACATGATCCCAAAGGCTTTACTTGGCACAAACACTAATTAAAACACAAAAAACACAATCATAATGGTAGAATAATTTTGGAAACACTCAAGAACATAAACAAAAAGACAAACATAAATTTTATTCATTGGGTTGCCTCCCAACAAGCGCTATCGTTTTATACCCCTAGTTAGGCATAAGATTCAATGATGATCACATGGAAGATAGTAATTGAAACATGAAGAGAGCATCATGTAGCATGTGAAAAACACATTTAAGTCTAACATACTTCTTATGCATAGGCATTTTATAGGAGAACAAATTATCAAGACAAGCAAGATCTAGCATATGCAAGGAAGAAGAAAGAAACAATAGCAATCTCAACATGAGGAGAGGTAATTTAGTAACATGGAAAATTTCTACAACCATATTTTCCTCTCTCATAATAATTACATGTGGTATCATATTCAAATTCAACAATATAGCTATCATATAAAATTTTCTCTACATGATCCACATGCATGCAAAGTTGACACTCTTCAAAAATAGTGTGATCATCAAATAAAGTCATGACCTTTCCAAGCCCACTTCATAATTTTCATAAGATTGATCATGATCCAAAGTAGTGGGATCATTTTTACCTAGAGTTGACACTCTTCCAAACCCACTTTCAATATTATCGCAAACATATTCATCATGAGGCTTAAATAAATTTTCAAGATCATAAAAATAATCACCCCAATCATGATCATTGCGACAAGTAGTGGACATATCAAAATTAGCATCCCCAATGAAAGATCATGGATGTCGCCTAGACAGGGGGGGGTGAATAGGCGTTTTAAAATAATTACGGGTTAGGCTTGAACAAATGTAGAATAAACCTAGCGGTTAATTTATCAAGCACAAAACCTAAAACAACTAGGCTCGCCTATGTGCACCAACAACTTATGCTAAGCAAGATAAGAAACTATGTGATAGCAAGATATATGACAAGAAACAATATGGCTATCACAAAGTAAAGTGCATAAGTAAAGGGGCTCGGGTAAGAGATAACCGAGGCACGCGGAGACGATGATGTATCCCGAAGTTCACACCCTTGTGCATGCTAATCTCTGTTTGGAGCGGTGTGGAGGCACAATGCTCCCCTAGAAGCCACTAGGGCCACCGTAATCTCCTCATGCCCTCGCACAATGCAAGATGTCGTGATTCCACTAAGGGACCCTTGAGGGCGGTCACCGAACCCATACAAATGGAAACCCTTGGGGGCGGTTACCGAACCCGTACACTTTGGCAACCCTTGGGGGCGGTCACCAGAACCCGTAAAATTGCTCGGGGTGATATCCACAACCTAATTGGAGACCCCGATGCTTGCCCGGAGCTTTACACCACAATGATTGAGCTCCGAACACCACAAAGGTTGGGGTTAACTCCCCAACGACACCACGAAACTTTACCACAATGGAATATGGCTCCGAGGTGACCTCAACCGTCTAGGGCGCCCAAGCATCCAAGAGGAACAAGCTCAAGGGTACCAAGAACCCAAGAGTAATAAGCTTCTCAACTTGTAACTTCCATGTATCACCGTGGAGAACTCAAACCGATGCACCAAATGCACTGGCAAGGGCACACGAAGTGCCCAAGTCCTTCTCTCCCAAATCCCATCGAAGCAACAAAGGGGGGGGGATGAGAGGAAAAATGAAGAAGAGAACACGAAGAACTCCAAGATCTAGATCCAAGGGGTTCCCCTCACATAGAGGAGAAAGTGATTGGTGGAAACGTGGATCTAGATCTCCTCTCTCTTTTCCCTCAAGAACTAGCAAGAATCATTGGAGGGATTGAGAGTTAGCAAGCTCGAAGAAGGTCAACAATGGGGGAAGAACACGAGCTAAAGAGATAAGGTTCATTAAGGAAGAAGACCCCCTTTTATAGGTGGGGAAGAATCCAACTGTTATGCTCACAACCCGCATAGAGCGGTACTACCACTCCAAGGAGCGGTACTACCGCTAGGGCGGTAGTACCCCTTTGAAAAACAACAGCGAGGAGGAAAAAGGCCAGTAGAACCGCCGGAGCGGTACTACCACTCGACCTCATAGTACTACTACTAGGGATACCGGTACTACCGCAAATGGTAGCTGTACTACTGCTTGCGAGCGGTACAAAAAAATACTTCCGTGCCTACTTCCGCTGAGCAAAACACGAGATTTTGGTCCGAAGCAGTACTACCGCTCAGGAGCCGCGGTAGTACCGCTCTGGAGCGGTAGTAATAACTTACATCCGCTCTAGCCGTGGTAGTACCGCTGCAGCCTTTACCAAAATAGCCAGAACTTCTGCAAACGGACTCCGAATTCAACGAAACCAAGTTTGTTGGAAAGCTAACGACATGGGCTAACAGAATCTTGATAGAAATATCAATAAGAAGCAAATTAGAAAAGGACCATAACAAAATGGTGAGAACCCTTCCTCGGATAAGACCGGTAAAACCTCCAACACCAAAAACATCATAGAAGATGCATGCTAACTCTGTTTTCGATGAACTCAAGCTTGTCATCAAGATGACCATAAGCTCTAAGACTCACAAATAGAACCAAACAAGAACCAAGAAAGATGATGCAAGCATGCAATGGTTTGAGCTCTCTACGAACGATACGATCAAGCTACTCACTTGAGAGCCCCCCACTTGATAGTACGGCAAACGGTCCTATAACCCGGTCTCCAAACTACCACCATGAGACCGGTAGAATAGAGAACCTATCAAGGGGAAACCTTTGCCTTGCACAAAGTCCACTTGAGCTAGATGTAGATGATCTTGACTTCCGCAAGTAGGACCACCTTTCTTGATTGCGTTGGCTCGGTGAAGACTAGTAGATTGCTCCCCCATACTCCATTATGGGTGAGCCACTTTTCGGCACATCTTCACAAGTCCATTGTCACCACAATGGACGGCAATATTCAAGCACTTGATCTCTTAGTGATGCATCACTTGAACATGCACACCGCAACCTAACCCCATAAAGAACTCTCACGAAGACTGTGGGTTAGTACACAAAGCGTAATGGTCAATGCTTACCATACCATGGAATCATTTGATCCCTCTCGGTACATCTTCTATGCTTTGTTATTTGATCAACTTTATTCACTCTTGACTTAGTATTGATCAACCTTGAACCTTTCCAACTCTCTTCATTTGGATGATGCCTTGAAGGTAAGCATGAATGATCACACAATCTTCTTCTTCAAGACATGCTTGCAATAAGCTCAACTCTCACATGACCAATCTTTAGGTAATTCCTTGAATAGCACCTTGGTCGACACAAACTCTCCTTGAAACCAACACATGTACTCCAAGAAAAGCCTATGGACAAAACCTTCAAATATAACTCAAGGCAACCATTAGTCCATAGAGATTGTCATCAATTACCAAAACCAAACATGGGGGCACCGCATGTTCTTTCAATCTCCCCCATTTTGGTAATTGATGACAATCACTTTCAAGAGAGTTTATACAAGGAATTATGCATCACCTTGCAATGCAACAACCAATAATGCATGCATATGAGATGCAAATGCTTAGGAACAAAACCAAAGCAAGGAGAAAACTCTGAAGACTTCTCCACAAAACACTCTGAAACTTCTCCCCCGTTGGCATCGATTGCCAAAATGGGAGAAAAGCTTAGAGGGCCAATAAATTATGTTCCTCCATAAATTGTGTATTTCTCAACAAGAGAGTGTAATGCCATACACATATCCAAAGGTAAATACTTGGAGGAACACAAACTATATTGAGGCACAAAGATTGCTAAAGGTTGACATGCGACAAGGACATAACAAAGAGAGACACAAGCAATCAAGCAATCAAAAGATACCAATTGAAGCAAGCAATCAAAGGATATCAATTGAACCAACTAGACCAAAGATCCTACGAGCCACATGAATAAGGATATTATGATATGAGCAGAGGAGTGTTCTAAGGAAACTATAGAAGCTCCCCATGATTTTGTGCACACATAAGAATTTTTGTATTTGGATACAAAGTGCACAAAATAGGATCATAGCTCCCCCAAAATAAATAGAAACTTACAACAAGTGCAAGTGAGCATAGGAAACAAAGCCTAGTACTTGCAACAAACACATGGTTGAGCAACAAGTAAAAGAGGCAACTTAAGAATGGGCTCAACCAAAATGATGTGAGTGAGTCAAGGCAATGCACTTGAGAAGACTAATGTACGAATGAGCATTAAGCATAAATAAAGTATTGAAAGAATGAGGCACACGGTGTACGACCTATCATTCCCACACACAGCTAGCAAATGGGTTCACAAGCTTACTAATAAGAATATAAAGAACCTATGCTTGTGACAACCCATGGTGAAGATAGAAGATGAAAGCCTCATCAAGACGAGTGATACCAATTAAGATGGCAAAAGCCTCGTAAAAATAAGCATGAGGAAAATAATCTTCACCACACAAGAGTGCATCAAGATGCAATGATAGAAGACATGCACTCAAGGCAAAAGCTTTCATTGATCCACCAAAGAAATAACATATGAAAGACAAGGTGGACGTGAAAGAAAGGATATCAACTAGATATGCAACTTCTCTCAAGTGTACAAGATTCTAGGTAGACGAAATCATGATGATATATATCTACAAAGAAGGATGTACACCCGAAATAGTTACAACAAGAGGAACAAGATATCCAAAGGGAGGTCATACATATACCAATAAGATATTTGCTTGAAGCACAGCACATGGCTAGATATGGTCTTATTGTATATAAATGAATTCCTACCACACACCCATCAAAGACATCACAACTAGCAACAAGAGATCATTGTTGGGATGCTTTGAGAAAGGGAACAAGTATCACAAGAATGAATGAATAACATGCCATGATACAACCTACACAAGGTTGATGCAAGAAATGTGTGCATGAAGAATATGAAGATACTTGTTACCGAGTTAACATTGGAAGGATGTAGTAGATACCAATTGAAGGTAGATAGTAGTTCATTGATCATCCTAGCTCGACTCCAATAAGCACATGATGACAACACCTTCCCTGTGAGTGAGCCGAGCATCCAATGTATCTCCAATTTTTCCTAGAACAACAACACAAACAAAATGGTACCCAAACTCATTGGGACCAAAGAGTTAGAGAACCAACAATACATAGGAAAAACTCCACATAAAAATGTGCATATAGATATGAAAATGAATTTCATGCACATCTCATCCAATTTGAGACTTGGTGGAGTTTCCCCTATATATTGGGTTAAAGAAAGAAAGCATGCCAAAGATACTACACGAAGTTAATATGCATGCTCAAGACTTTCAATAACCGATACCAAATGACAAAGAAATACCAAGACAAGAAAAGATACCAAATAAATAAATCATCACTTGGAGGATATCAATTGAAAGATACATCAAGGAATGAGATATCCATTGATACCCACTAAAAAAGATATCAAACCCCCCAAAAGAGAGGATGGTTCCAAACAAACCAAGCTCTATACAAAGTTTCATGATGTCACAAAGTACCAAAACGAAAATGGCTTGCCTTCCACCAACACACACTTGATAAGGATCGCAAGAGTGTTTTATAGAAAATATGATAGCTCCCCCAAGACTAGTGCATTATAGAGAATTTGCATTTGAATACAAAATGCACAAGGTGGGATCACCACTTTCACTATATCTAGAAAACACTAGACAAGATCAAGAAATAAACAAGATCCACAAGTGGTATGGAAGACAAAGCGAGTTGATACATTCCTTGGCAAGAGAAAAGGCAAATAAAAGAAAAAGCCAATGTAAAGATGATCAATAAATTCTACCACACAAGTGAGTACCAATTGTCAAAAGACAAGAAGTAAATGGAAATAATTCCCGGTGGTAGATAGCAAGGATATCTGACATCATCTTCACACCAAACAAAAATCAAATTGCAACTTGTAGAGCTAATATGCCACCCAGGAACAAGATAATTTACAATATCAACTCTAGGTGACAACATCTCAAATGTACACATTTTCTAGGCTAGTAATATACGCATAGCATATTACTCCCTCATAATGTGATACAAATTAAGGATAAACAAGAGGCAAATAAAAGGATCCAACAAGAGATAATTAATGGACTATTTAGAATTTGAATTTCTCATGAGAAGACATACCACATAGCGACTAGATAATCTTGAAATATCAATACTAGATGGTTACTCATGTACATACATTTATAGGATTGTAAGGTGCACAAAGCACATCACTCCCCCATAATGGATATTCCATTAATCTCTCACAAGAGCCAACTAAGAAACAAATAAGATGAAAAAGGCTCAACGCATGACACACACGTACATGATGTGCAAACCAACACACACATACTTGATTGCTCAAGATAATCAAGTTGGAAGCACAACATATACAAACACAAGCAAGGAACGAAACCAACCATGCAAAGGGGCAAGTAACTATCAATGTAGACACTTTAAGCATGAGTTACCGCAAGGAGGAACATTGGATATAAGATAGAAACTTGACAATCCGAATGACTTGGCTTGAGACAATAAGAATGATGAAGTCCCCTTAATTCTTCATAATGTAGCCAAGTCTCCAATGACCTCCAAGAACACCTATTGATCAAGTATGAGCTAGTTGGTCCCCAACCAAGTTGGGTCCTAAGAGGTTAGTCACAATAGGCTTGGCTACCCAAATGGTTCTTTTCTTGATACCACTTTGAGCACCAACAAATCTGGCAAACCCATTGCCAACCTTATCCTTCCCAAGAGAATAGATATCATCAATTATAATAGGGTTGGATAAGGTACCATTTGTGCATGAAGAAGCGACGTGACCTTTTTCATGACATAGGTAGCAACATCTACTCTTTACTTTCTTATCACTTGATTTCTCAACTTGAGAAGCATTAGCTTGAGTTTTCTTGGGAAGAGGCCTTTCTTCAACTTGAGGTTGAGAATGAGAGTGAACTTGTGGCTACTTCCCTTGTTTCTTGTCACTAATGGCCTTCTTCTTCAAAGGGCAAGATTTAACATGATGCCCTTCAATTTTGCACTTGAAGCAAATGATCTTGGACGAATTCTTGACTTGTTTTTGGCCCTTCTTCTTATTGCTCTTGGACTTCTTCTTCTTATTGGAGTTGAATCCAAGTCCAACTTTGTCATTGGGGGATTTTTGCACACTCAATATATTGTTGAGTGTGAATTTCCCTTCATGACTCTTTTCCAAGTCTTTCTTCAAAGAAGTGACTTGGGCCTTGAGCTCTTTGATTTCCTCTACATGGTTAGTCTCAACACAAGTACTAGAGGAAGTATAAGCTTCATCGTTAGAGCAACAAGGCAAGGAAAGCAATTCATCACAAGATCTACCAACATTGTGAGTAGATGAATTACAAGGACTAGCACACGGCAACATAGCATTTTGACTAGAAGTAGTTCTAGTATCCACATGAGGCTCACTAGATGTTACCTTAGCAATCATGGCCTCATGAGCTATCTTTAGCACATTATGGGATACTAGAAGATCATCATGAGAGCTTGAGAGCTTTTCATGGCTTTCGTCCAATTTCCCATAGTTGCTACATAGCAACTCAAGTTGAGCCCGTAGCTCAACGTTCTCCTTCAAAATGGATGCTTCACAAGTAATATAGTCAGTAGCACAAGCATCATCATTAACAACAATAGGAGAGGACAACTTGGCAAGCTCTTTTAAGTAAGAAGCTTCAAGTTGATCATGAGACTCGGTGAGTTTGATGAGCTCACCCTTGATGACCCTTGAGCCATTTTCGAGGTGCTGAAAATCCTCAAGGAGTCTAGCATGAGCAACTTGAAGCTTAACATTTTTAGTTTCAAAAACATTGGCCACCTCAAGAGCTCTATCATGAGATTCCTTCACTCTAGATAATTCTAGAGCAAAAGTCTCCTTAAGAGATTTCTTGGTGGTTTGTTCAAGATCAAGAGCTTGAGAGAGGTCCGCAATCTCATTAGCGTAATCACGCTCATGACCTTCCATTTTATCAATGGTGACCTCATGCTCCTCAAGACGAGATTCCAACTCATTAATATAATTCTTGCCCTCAATAGCAATAGACATGATTTCCATGAAGTTGGAACAAACAATTTTATTCTTATGAAGAGCTTTAAAAATCATTTCCCCCTTAATTTTGAAGGAGGCAACATTATCATTCTCTTCATCATTATCCTCATCATTATTAGCATCAACATCATCATCAAGAGACATATTGGGGTTCAAGGTAGGATATACCTTAGAAGCCTTGGCCACAAGGCAAACCGCAATAGATGATGATGTAGGATCCGTTGAAGCACCATTTAAGACCACATCTTGTTCCATGGGGTGTTGGGTTTCCTCTACATTGTTAGCACAACAATTCGAGGAAATATATGCATTTTTATTATGGCAACAAGACATTGTAAACATATCATCATGAGATTTAGTCAAGCAATTTCTACATGATATGCAAGGCCTATCAACACAAGCATGTGAAACATTTGGAGTGCTCGAAGTGTTAAAGCCCAAAGAAGGAGCATTGCAATAAGATAGTGATGAAGGATCATCCACAATAAGCATACTATCATCATTGCAATGACCAACACTACTCACCATATAATTACCTTGTGGCAAACCACATGTAGGTGAAGTAGAAGAAGTTGAGAAGACTATACGACGGGAGGTGGAGGGAAACAATCATCCCCACAAATCTTGGACAGACCATATTTATCTTGAAGCTTCGTCCACAACTCATGAGAATCTCGGAACGGCATGAGTTGAAATATAACTACATTGCTCAAAGCATCGAAAAGCACATTAGAAGCTTGAGCATTGAGATAAGAGTTTTTCTCATCCTCTAAAGACAATCTTTGGGGATCCTTCGGAGGAGAAAACCCCATATCTACAATTCGCTCTAAATTTGGGTCCATGACCCTAAAGAGATTAAGCATGCGAATTACCCAAACATCAAAATTTGTGCCATTGAAACTAAGAGTGTCAGAGAATCCTAATCCCCTAGTCGACATCTTTACTCTCTAGGCGGTAAAGCCTAATAAAGAGAGACGAGGCTTTGATACCAATTGAAAGATAATGGATGTCGCCTAGAAGGGGGGGGGGTGAATAGGCGTTTTAAAATAATTACGGTTTAGGCTTGCACAAATGCGGAATAAACCTAGCGGTTAATTTGTCAAGCAGAAAACCTAAAACAACTAGGCTCACCTATGTGCACCAACAACTTATGCTAAGCAAGATAAGCAACTATGTGACAGCAAGATATATGACAAGAAACAATATGGCTATCACAAAGTAAAGTGCATAAGTAAAGGGGCTCGGGTAAGAGATAACCGAGGCGCGCGGAGACGACGATGTATCCCGAAGTTCACACCCTTGCGGATGCTAATCTCCGTTTGGAGCGGTGTGGAGGCACAATGCTCCCCAAGAAGCCACTAGGGCCACCGTAATCTCCTCATGCCCTCGCACAATGCAAGATGCCGTGATTCCACTAAGGGACCCTTGGGGGCGGTCACCGAACCCGTACAAATGGCAACCCTTGGGGGCGGTTACCGAACCCGTACACTTTGGCAACCCTTGGGGCGGTTACCGGAACCCGTCAAATTGCTTGGGGTGATATCCACAACCTAATTGGAGACCCCAACGCTTGCCCGGAGATTTACACCACAATGATTGAGCTCCGAACACCACAAAGGTCGGGGTTAACTCCCCAACGACACCACGAAACTTCACCACAATGGAATATGGCTCCGAGGTGACCTCAACCATGTAGGGCGCCCAAGCACCCAAGAGGAACAAGCTCAAGGGTACCAAGCACCCAAGAGTAATAAGCTTCTCAACTTGTAACTTCCACGTATCACCATGGAGAACTCAAATCGATGCACCAAATGCAATGACAAGGGCACACGGAGTGCCCAAGTCCTTCTCTCCCAAATCCCACCGAAGCAACAAATGCTAGGGAGGAAAATGAGAGGAAGAACGAAGAAGAGAACACGAAGAACTCCAAGATCTTGATCCAAGGGGTTCCCCTCACATAGAGGAGAAAGTGATTGGTGGAAAAATGGATCTAGATCTCCTCTCTCTTTTCCATCAAGAAGTGGCAAGAATCATTGGAGGGATTGAGGGTTAGCAAGCTCTAGGAAGGTCAACAATGGGGGAAGAACCCGATCTAAAGAGATAATGTTCATTGGGGAAGAAGACCACCTTTTATAGGTGGGGAATAATCCAACCGTTATGCTCACAGCCCGCATAGAGCAGTACTACCGCTCCAAGGAGCGGTACTACCACTAGGGCGGTAGTACCCCTTTGAAAAACAACAGCGAGGAGGAAAAAGGCCAGTAGAACCGCCGGAGCGGTACTACCGCTCGACCTTACGGTACTACTACTAGGGATAGCGGTACTACCGCAAATGGTAGCGGTACTACTGCTTGCGAGCGGTACAAAGAAATACTTTCGTGCCTACTTCCGCTGAGCAAAACACGAGATTTTGGTCCGGAGCGGTACTACCACTTAGGAGCCGCGGTAGTACCGCTCTGGAGCGGTAGTAAAAAGTTACATCCCCTCTAGCCGCGGTAGTACCGCTGCAGCCTTTACCAAAACAGCCACAACTTCTGCAAACGGACTCCGAATTCAACGAAACCAAGTTTGTTGGAAAGCTAACGACATGGGATAACAAAATATTGATAGAAATATCAATAAGAAGCAAATGAGAAAAGGACCATAATAAAATGGTGAGAACCCTTCCTCGGATAAGACCGGTAAAACCTCCAACACCGAAAACATCATAGAAGATGCATGCGAACTCCGTTTTCGATGAACTCAAGCTTCTCATCAAGATGACCATAAGATCTAAGACTCACAAATAGAACCAAACAAGAACCAAGAAAGATGATGCAAGCATGCAATGATTTGAGCTCTCTATGAACGATACGATCAAGCTACTCACTTGAGAGCCCCCCTTAATAGTACAACAAACGGTCCTATGACCCGGTCTCCAAACTACCACCATGAGACCGGTAGAATAGAGAACCTATCAAGGCCAAACCTTTGCCTTGCACAAAGTCGACTTCAGCTAGATGTATATGATCTTGACTTCCTCAAGTAGGACCACCTTTCTTGATTGCGTTGGCTCGGTGAAGACTAGTAGATTGCTCCCCCATACTCAATTATGGGTGAGCCACTTTTCGGCACATCTTCACTAGTCCATTGTCACCACAATGGACGACAATATTCAAGCACTTGATCTCTTCATGATGCATCACTTGAACGTGCACACCGCAACCTAACCCCACAAAGAACTCTCATGAAGACTATGGGTTAGTACACAAAGCGTAATGGTCAATGCTTACCATATCATGGGATCACTTGATCCCTCTCGGTACATCTTCTATGCTTTGTTATTTGATCAACTTGATTCACTCTTGACTTAGTCTTGATCAACCTTTAACCTTTCCAACTCTCTTCATTTGGATGATGCCTTGAAGGTAAGCATGAATGATCACACAATCTTCTTCTTCAAGACATGCTTGCAATAGGCTCAACTCTCACATGACCAATCTTTAGGTAATTCCTTGAATAAAACCTTGGTCGACACAAACTGTAACGCCCCGAGACCGATGTGCCAGGTGTCTTCCAGTTATTCGCTATTGTTGCCTTGTGATTTGCTTGCGTGTCATGCATTTCATATCATGTCATCATGAGCATTTCATTTGCATACATGTTCGTCTCATGCATCCGAGCATTTTCCCCGTTGTCCGTTTTGCAATCCGGCGCTCCTATGTCATCTGGTGTCCCATTTTCGTGTGAGGGTGTTAAACGTTCTTGGATTGGACCGAGACTTGCCAAGCGGCCTTGGTTTAATACCGGTAGACCGCCTGCCAAGTTTCGTACCATTTGGAGTTCGTTTGATACTCCAACGGTTAACCAAGGAACCATAAAGGCCTCGTGTGTGTTGCAGCCCAACACCTCTCCAAAGTGGCCCAAAACTCACGTAAACCCTCTCTGTCATCTCGGTCGTTCGATCACGATCGCGTGGCCGAAAACCGCACCTCATTTGGACTCTCCTAACCCCCTCTACCTATAAATATGTGGCTCTCCCCGAAATTTTGCGGTCAAACCCTAGCGTCTTCCTCCTCGCGCCGCCGGACATGTCCAACCGCGCCATACATGTCCGCCGGACACGTCACTCCGACCAACCCTGTCACGCCACGTCACCCCGCCGCCGCTCCCCTCCACTCACGCGCTGCCACCTCACCCCGCCGGCCCTCTCTCTTCCCGCGGCCCGCGGCGCCCAGATCCGGCCCGCCCGGGCCCGAACTGCCGCCGCCTGAGCGCCCTTCCCCGGGTCGCGCCTCTCG
>NC_041390.1:403685075-403701818 GCF_002162155.2 Triticum dicoccoides | reverse complement strand
CACCGCGCCCCGCCGCCTTGCTCACCGCGCCGCCTTCGCGCCTCGCCGCCACTGCTCCTCCACCACCGCGCACCTTGCTCCGCCGCCGAGACGCTCCGCCTCGCCCGCTCCTTCGCCTCGCCGCCGCGGCACGAGCCCGCCACCGGATCTCCTCCGTCGCCGGCGTCCAAGCTCGCCGGCGCCGCCTCCTCGCCGGATCGGGTCGGGGTGGATGAGATCCACTCGTCCCCCATTCCAAACGGTGTCCCGCGTCCCCGGATTCCTCCGTCCCGCACAATCCCGTCCCGGGTTGACTTTTTCGCGATGGTATATTTTCTCTAAGTCCCCAGATCTGCATATTTTTCTAGCCCTATTTATCGCATCATAACTTTGCATCCATGGCTCAGTTTTGGGCGTGTAGTATATTAAATTGTTTGCCTCGACGAGCACTACATTTCATTCCATTGCACCATGTTCATTCGAGATCATCTTGATGCCCTAAATGCTATTGCAAGAGTGCTATGTAACGTTAGTGTCTGTCTCTTATCAGTAATTGGACATTTGTCATTTTTGCCATGATTAATGTGTGCCTCCTATGAGTATGGGCTCTACATGTGTTTTGTAGTATGCCATGCCATCTTTACAGGGGTGTATGCCATGTATTTTTTTGATGTTTATGGTAATTAGCACAAGCATGCAAAGTAGCTCTCGTAATGTTGCTGATTTCAGGGACTTAGAATTCTTCTAAGTCATTTTCCCTGATGTTATTTTTATGCCATGTATTCTTGTTGCTACAGAGTGATCGATGCCTCTTTTGAGCATGTTCAGTAAGGATGATTTTGAGATATTGTTGTGTTCTATCCATCCATGTCTTTGTTTGCGATTATGGAGTACCCTAGCATGACTCAATCTTGCTCTACTTTTGCTATAAAATGTTCCTGGCAGATTGTTTACATGTTAAGAAATTTTGCCAAGGTTGTTGTAGTTGATCCATGCATGCTATGAGGTTGTTCTTGCCATGTTTAGCTTATTTATCATGCCTACTTGCTGGGTGTATGCTTAGTTTGTCATGCAATGCCTTGTGGTGAGTGCATCGAGCTCGTAAACATGCCTACGTAATTCTGTTTTTGCCATGTTCCAGTTTTTCTGCTAAGTCTGAATCTGTTAACGAAAGTTGATATGTTCACATGGTTGCCATTGTATTTTTTGATACCTTTTGGCTTATGGTCAGTAAGGGACTTTTGTTGTATTCTTTGAGTAGCTTCATGCCATGCCTTGCTTTTCCATGATATGTTCCTGTAGCATGTTTTTATCTTGATCTAAACATTGCTTCCTGATGTTAAATCCTGCCATGTTGTTATTTTCACTAAGTCTGTGAACCTGATATCTTTTGCACTTTTGCCATGCTTTTTTGAACCTGCTATTGGGTGAATTTAGCCGTAGCTCAGTGTTCATCTTTTGTCAAGTTTCCTGAGTGTATCCCTGCCATGTGCTTTGTTGTTATGTTAGAGTGCAGTAGCTTGTTGTTCTTGATGCATTTAGGTGGCCTCGTGCTGTTAATCGCAGTTCGGTGCCATATTTGTTTTGCTTGTCATTTGCAAACCGTGCATCCGATTCTGGTGATCTTTATATCGATTTCGACCGAAATCAACTCATATTTCCAGTGGCACTCTTGGTTTTCCAAGTTGAGGCCAGGTTCAATCTTTCCTTTCCGAAGCATGCATATGCATTGCATATCACGTCCCGCATATCATGCCATGTTTTGCATCATGTTGCTTGTGCATTACACCGTGGTTGATTGTGTATCCCTTTGCTTGTGTCATTGCTTGGGTAGAGCCGGGAGACGAGTTCGTGATTGAGGTACCAATTGAGTACGTTTACGAGGATCAAGCTTTCATCTTCTCGGAGAACTTTGCAGGCAAGATGACCATACCCTCGAAATCACTTCTATCTTTGCTTGCTAGTTGCTCGCTCTATTGCTATGCCTATGCTACACTACCTACCACATGCTTTATCATGCCTCCCATATTGCCATGTCAAGCCTCTAACCCACCTTGTCCTAGCAAACCATTGTTTGGATATGTTACCGCTTTGCTCAGCCCCTCTTATAGCGTTGTTAGTTGCAGGTGAAGATTGGAGTTTGTTCCATGTTGGAACATGGATTTTTGTTGGGATATCACAATATCTCTTATTTATATTAATGCATCTATATACTTGGTAAAGGGTGGAATGCTTAGCCTTATGCCTGGTGTTT
Source organism: Triticum dicoccoides (assembly GCF_002162155.2). Taxonomy (NCBI): domain Eukaryota; kingdom Viridiplantae; phylum Streptophyta; class Magnoliopsida; order Poales; family Poaceae; genus Triticum; species Triticum dicoccoides. Next base: position 403,699,585 of record NC_041390.1, on the reverse strand, counting down.
TGTTCCACTCTTGCCGCCCTAGTTTCTGTCATACCGGTGTTATGTTCCTTGATTTTGCATTCCTTACGCGGTTGGGTTATAATGGGAACCCCTTGACAGTTCGCCTTGAACAAAACTCCTCCAGCAAGGCCCAACCTTGGTTTTTCCATTTGCCACCTAGCCTTTTTTTTCCTTGGGTCGGCCAACCCAAGGGTCATCTTTATTTTAACCCCCCAGGCCAGTGCTCCTCTGAGTGTTGGTCCAAACTAGAGCCCCTTGCAGCGCCACCTCAGGGAAACTTGAGGATTGGTTTTAGTTGTATGGATTGCTTATCCGGTGTACCCTGAGAACGAGATATGTGCAGCTCCTATCGGGATTTGTCGGCACAACGGGTGGTCTTGCTGGACTTGTTTTACCATTGTCGAGATGTCTTGTAACCGGGATTCCGAGCCTGATCGGGTCTTCCTGGGCGAAGGAATATCCTTCATTGACCGTGAGAGCTTGTGATGGGCTAAGTTGGGACACCCCTGCAGGGTTATGAAACTTTCGAAAGCCGTGCCCACGGTTATGGGCAGATGGGAACTTGTTAATGTCCGGTTGTAGAAAACTTGAAACTTAACTTAATTAAAATGCATCAACCGCGTGTGTAGTCGTGATGGTCTCTTTCCGGCGAAGTCTGGGAAGTAAACACGGTTATTGTGTTATGTTTGAATGTAAGTAGTTTCAGGATCACTTCTTGATCACTTCTAGTTCACGACCGTGCTTTGCTTCTCTTCTCGCTCTCATTTGCGTAAGTTAGCCACCATATATGCTAGTGCTTGCTGCAGCTCCACCTCACATACCTTTTACCTACCCATAAGCTTAAATAGTCTTGATCGCGAGGGTGCGAGATTGCTGAGTCCCCGTGACTCACAGATTACTTCCAAAACCAGCTTGCATGTGCCGATGATACCGTGCAGGTAACGCAACCGAGCTCAAGGAGGAGCTCGATGAAGATCTTGTTCATCGTGCTGTTTCGTTTCAGTTGATCAGTAGTGGAGCCCAGTTGGGACGATCGGGGATCTGTAGCATTAGGGGTAGTCTTCTTTTATTTTGGTTCTGTAGTCGGACCTTGATTGTATCTGTATGATGTAATGCTTTATTTATGTATTGTCTGAAGTGGCGATTGTAAGCCAACTCTGGACCTCTTTCTTATTCCGTACATGGGTTGTGTGAAGATTACCCCACTTGCAACATTGCTTACAATGCGGTTATGCCTCTAAGTCGTGCTTCGACACGTGGGAGATACAGCCGCATCGTGGGCGTTATACAAACTCTCCTTGAAACCAACACATGTACTCCAAGAAAGCCTATGGACAAAACCTTCAAATATAACTCAAGGCAACCATTAGTCCATAGAGATTGTCTTCAATTACCAAAACCAAACATGGGGGCACCGCATGTTCTTTCACCCAATATTGGGGTTTTGCATAGTATTAGCACATTTACATTAATAGAATTTATAGTAACATCATTGCAATCATGCTTTTCATTCAAGGAGCTATCATGAATCACTTTATAAATTCCTTCGTTCAACACTTCATGACAATTTTCAGATTCATAATCTCAAGCAAAACTTCATAAAGATAATCTAGTGAACTCAATTCACTAGCAATTGGTTCATCATAATTGGATCTTTTGAAAAGATTAGCAAGTGGATGAGGATCCATAACAATAGATTTTTAGCAAGTGAAGATGCAAGCAAATAGAAGACACATGGCAACACAGGCAAACATGAGATCTGACGAGAAAAAGGCGAACGAAAGAGGAGGCGAATAAAACAACAATTTTTTGTGTGAAGTGGGGGAGATGAAAACGAGAGGCAAATGACAAATAATGTAAATTGCAACGAGATGAGATTTGTGATTAGGAACCTGGTATATGTTGATGATGTCTCCCAGCAACGGCGCCAGAAATTGGCAAGTTGAAGGGAGACTATCTTGATTTGATCCTCCCCAGCAACGACGCCAGAAATTCCTTTTGATGTTTGCTTGAACTACATCGGTATTTCCCCAAAGAGGAAGGGATGATGCAGCACAACAAGGGTATGTATTTCCCTCGATGATGAGACCAAGGTTATCGAACCAGTAGGAGAACCACGCAACACCACGTAAACAACTCCTGCACACAAAGAACAAATACTTGCAACACGACGTAAGAGGGGGTTGTCAATCCCTCATGGGTAAAAAGATAGGTAAAATTGTAGTAGATTGGATAAATGGATCACGCGGGAACACAAGATAAAATAAATAAATAAAAATTGCAGCAAGCTATTTTGGGGTTTTTGGATTAATAGATCTGAAAATAAAAGAAAATAAAAATAGATCGCGGAGGCAAATATAATAAAGAAGAGACCCGGGGGCCGTAGGTTTCACTAGTGGCTTCTCTCGAGAAAAATAGCAAACGGTGGGTAAACAAATTACTGTTGGGCAATTGATAGAACTTCAAATAATCATGACAATATCCAAGCAATGATCATTATCTAGGCATCACGTCCAAGATTAGTAGATCGACTCCTGCCTGCATCTACTACTATTACTCCACACATCGACCGCTATCCAGCATGCATCTAGTGTATTAAGTTCATGGATAAACGGAGTAGTGCAATAAGAACGATGACATGATGTAGACAAGATCTATTTTTGTAGAAATAGACCCCATCTTGTTATCCTTAATAGCAACAATACATACGTGTCGGTTCCCCTTCTGTCACTGGGATCAAGCACCGTAAGATCGAACCCATCACAAAGCACCTCTTCCCATTGCAAGATAAATAGATCAAGTTGGCCAAACAAAACCCAAATATCGGGTAAGAAATACAAGTCTATAAGCAATCATGCATATAAGAGATCAAAGAAATAACTTTGATGGATAAAAACATAGATCTGATCATAAAACTCAAAGTTCATCGGATCCTAACAAACACACCGCAAAAAGAGTTACATCATATGGATCTCCAAGAGACCATTGTATTGAGAATCAAAAGAGAGAGAGGAAGCCATCTAGCTACTAACTACGAACCTGATGGTCTACAAAATACTACTCACGCATCATCGGAGAGGCACCAATTAGGATGATGAACCCCTCCGTGATGGTGTCTAGATTGGATCTGTGGTTTCTGGAACTTGCGGCGGCTGGAATTGATTTTCGTCGACTCCCCTAGGGTTTCTAGAATATTGGGGTATTTATATAGCAAAGAGGCGGTGCGGGAGGCCATCGAGGTGGGCACAACCCACCTGGGTGCGCCTAAGGGCCCAGGCGCGCCCTGGTGGGTTGTGCCCACCTTGGGGCACCCTGCAGGTGCTTCTCCAACCCATTGTGTGTCTTCTAGTCCATAAAAAATACACAAAAAGTTTCGTTGCATTTGGAATCCGTTTGGTATTGATTTTCTGTGATGTAAAAAACAAGCAAAAAACAGCAATTGGCACTTGGCATATGTCAATAGGTTATTATCGAAAAATGATATAAAATGATTCTAAAACAACCAAGAATGATAGTATAACAACATGGAACAATAAAAGATTATAGATACATTGGAGACATATCAGCATCCCCGGGATTAATTCCTGCTCATCCTCGAGTTGATAAATGATAAAAATAGAATTTTTGATGTGGAATGCTGCATAACATGTTCATCACATATTCTTTCTTTTATAGCATGGACATTTGGACTTTTATATGATTCAAAGCAATAGTCTAGTTGTGACATGAGGACTTTAATACTCAAGTATATCAACAAGCAACCATGTATTTCAAAATATCAATGCTAAAGCAAGTTATCCCTAGCCCATTATGCTCAATCATTGATCCATTCATGAAGCACAATCGCATATTAGCTACACCCAATGCTTAAGTACGATCATAGTGCCCCTTAGTTGGTGCTTTATAAGAGAAGATGGAGACTCAAGTAAAAATAAAAATTGCATAAAGTAAATAGAAAGGCCCTTCGCGAAGGGAAGTAGGTATTTGTAGAGGTGACATAGCTCAAAGAGAAAAGGATAGAGATAAAACATTTTGGGATGCATGCTTTATCTACCAACGAAAACGATCAAGTAGTTCCCAATACTCTCCATGCTAGATGTATCTACTACTTCTTGAGCTTGCATTGGTTTTTCCCTTGAAGAGGAAAGGGTGATGCAGCAAAGTAGATTAAGTATTTCCCTCAGTTTTCAGAACCAAGGTATCAATCTAGTAGGAGACAACGAACAAGTCACCGAATACCTGCACAAACAAACACCAACTTGCACCCAACGCAATAAATGGGTTAGCAATCCTTCACGGTTATTTGCAAAGTGAAATCTGATAGAGATGGATAAATGGTAAAGTAATATTTTTGGTATTTTTTTTATGGAACGGAAAGTAAAAGATTGCAAAGGAAGTAAAAAAGGAAACTAAAATTGTAGATCGGAAACTTATATGATGGAAAGTAGACCCGGGGGCCATAGGTTTCACTAGAGGCTTCTCTCAAGATATAAAATATTACGGTGGGTGAATAAATTGCTGCCGAGCAATTGATAGAAAAGCGCAAAGTTATGATGATATCTAAGGCAATTATCATGAATATAGGCATCACATCCGTATCAAGTAGACCGAATCCTGCCTGCATCTAGAGTGTTAAGTTCATAAGAGCAAAGTAACGCATTAAGTAAGATGACATGATGTAGCGGGATAAACTCAAGCAAAATGATGAAGACCTCATCTTGTTATCCTTGATGGCAACAATACAATATGTGTAGGTTCCCCTTCTGTCGCTAGGATCGAGCATCGCAAGATTGAACCCAAAGCTAAGCACTTCTCCCATTGCAAGAAAAACCAATCTAGTTGGCCAAACCAAATCGATAGTTCAAAGAGACTTGCAAAGATATCAAATCATGCATATAATAATTCAGAGGAGAATCAAATAATATTCATAGATAAGCTGATCATAAATCCACAATTCATCGGATCTCGGCAAACACACGGCAAAAAGGTATTACATCGAATAGATCTCCAAGAACATTGAGGAGGACATGGTATTGAGAATCAAATAGAGAGAAGAAGCCATCTAGCTACTAGCTATGTGAAGGAAATATGCCCTAGAGCCAATAATAAAGTTGTTATTTATATTTACTTATATCATGATAAATGTTTATTATTCATGCTAGAATTGTATTAACCGGAAACTTGATACATGTGTGGATACATAGACAGAACACAGTGTCCCTAGTAAGCCTCTACTAGACTAGCTCGTTAATCAATGATGGTTAAGTTTCCTAACCATAGACATTTGTTGTCATTCGATAAACGGAATCACATCATTAGAGAATGATGTGATGGACAAGACCCATTCGTTATCTTAGCATATTGATCATTCAGTTTTATTGCTACTGCTTTCTTCATGACTTATACATGTTCCTATGACTATATGCAACTTCCGAATACCGGAGGAACACCTTGTGTGCTATCAAACGTCACAACGTAACTGGGTGATTATAAAGATGCTCTACAGGTGTCTCCGAAGGTGTTTGTTGGGTTGGCATCGATCGAGATTAGGATTTGTCACTCTGAATTTCGGAGAGGTATCTCTGGGCCCTCTCAGTAATGCACATCACTATAAGCCTTGCAAGCAATGTGACTAATGAGTTAGTTGTGGGATGATGCATTATGGAACGAGCAAAGAGACTTGCCGGTAATGAGTTTGAACTAGGTATGATGATACCGACGATCGAATCTCGGGCAAGTAGCATACCGATGACAAAGGGAACAACGTATGTTGTTATGCGGTTTGACCAATAAAGATATTCATAGAATATGTAGGAGCCAATATGAGCATCAAGGTTCCGCTATTGGTTATTGGCCAGAGATGTGTCACGGTCATGTCTACATAGTTCTCGAACCCGTAGGGTCCGCACGCTTAACATTCGATGACGATTTGTATTATGAGTTATGTGATTTGATGACCGAAGTTTGTTTGGAGTCCCGGATGAGATCACGGACATGACGAGGAGTCTCAAAATGGTCGAGAGGTAAAGATCTATATATTGGAAGGCTATATTCGGATATCGGAAAGGTTTTGAATGGTTCGGGTATTTTTCAGAGTACCGAAGAGTTACGGGAATTCGCCGGGGGAAGTATTGGGTCTTCATGGGCCTTAGTGGAAAGGAGAGAAGGGCCACAAGGATAGGCCACGCCCCGCTATGGGCTGGTCTGAATTGGACTAGGAGGGGGCGGCACCCCCCTCCCTCCTTATCCCCTCTTCCTCCTTCCCTTCTTCTCCTAGTTCGAATAGGAAAGGGGGGGCTGAATCCTACTTGGACCGGGAGTCCAAGTAGGACTCCACCCTTTGGCGTGCCCCCTCTTGGGCCAGCCTCCTCTTCCCCCTCCTTTATATACGTGGGAGGGGGGCACCCCAAAGATATACAAGTTGATCTTTAGCCGTGTCCGGTGCCCCCCTTATAGTTTTCCACCTCGGTCATATTATCGTAGTGCTTAGGCGAAGCCCTGCGTCGGTAACTTCATTATCACCGTCAACACGCCATCATGCTGATGGAACTCACCCTCGAACTTAGATGGATCAAGAGTACGAGGGATGTCACCGAGCTAAACGTGTGCAAATCTGAGTCGTGCTTTTGGTACTTGATCGAATTGGATCGACTACATCAACCGCGTTACTTAAAGCTTCCGCTTTCGGTCTAAAAGGGTACGTAGACACACTCTCCCCTCTCGTTGCTATGCATCTCCTAGATAGATCTTCCATGATCGTAGGAATTTTTTTGAAATACTGCGTTCCCCAACACTATGGACCCGTAGGTCTGAGGTAAACTAATCACGCTTCATTAGAGAGGCAATGGTGTTGACGTACAAGCCCTCCATGATTAGATCCCCCTCCGGTAGGACGTCGGAAAAGGTTCCTAGATGGGATCTCACGGGCACAGAAGGTTGCGGCGGTGGAAAAGTGTTTTCGTGGCTCTCCTGGTAGGTTTTGGAATAATTGAGAATATATAGGCGGAAGAAATAGGTCGGTGGAGTCACAAGGGTGGGGGGCGCACCCTCCATCCTTGTGGCTGGCTCGTGGCTTCCCTGACATGTACTCCAAGTCCCCGTGATGTCTTCTAGTCCAAGAAAAATCATAGCGAAAGTTTCATTCCGTTTGGCCTCCGTTTGGTATTCCTTTTCTGTGAAACTCTAAGACAAGGAAAAAACATGAGCTGGCACTAGGCTCTAGGTTAATAGGTTAGTCCCAAAAATAATATAAAATAGCATATAATGCATATAAAACATCCAAAACAGATAATATAATAGCATGGAATGATAAAAAATTATAGATACGTCGGAGACGTATCAAGCATCCCCAAGCTTACTTCCTGCTCGTCCTCGAGCAGGTAAATGATAAAAACAAATTTTTTGATGTGGAATTCTACCTAACATACTTATCCATGTAATTTTCTTTATTCTGGCATGAATGTTCAGATCCGTATGATTGAAAACAAAAGTTTAGTATTGACATAAAAACAATAATACTTCGAGCATACTAACAAGACAATTATGTCTTCTCAAAATAACATGGCCAAAGAAAGCTTATCCCTACAAAATCATATAGCCTGGCTATGCTCCATCTTCATCACACAAAATATTTAAATCATGCACAATCCTGATGACAAGCCAAGCAATTATTTCATACTTTTGATGTTCTCAAACTTTTTCAACTTTCACGCAATACATGAGCGTGAGCCATGGACATAGCACTATAGGTGAAATAGACGGTGGTTGTGGAGAAGACAAAAAGAAGGAGATAGTCTTACATCAACTAGGTGTATCAACAGGCTATGGAGATGCCCATTAATAGATATCAATGTAAGTGAGTAGGGATTGCCATGCAACGGATGCACTAGAGCTATAAGTTTATGAAAGCTCAAAAAGAAACTAAGTGGGGTGTATCCAACTCGCTTGCTCACGAAGACCTAGGGCAATTTGAGGAAGCACATCATTGGAATATACAAGCCAATTTCTATAATGAAAAAATCCCAATAGTAGTATGTGAAAATGACAATATAGGAGACTCTCTTATAATGAAGATCATGGTGCAACTTTGAAGCACAAGTGTGGTAAAAGGATAGTAGCATCGCCCCTTCTCTAGTTTCTCTCATTTTTTATTTGGGCCTTCTATCATTTTTTTGGCCTCTTTTTTTCGTCCGGAGTCTCATACCAACTTGTGGGGGAATCATAGTCTCCATCATCCTTTCCTCACATGGGCCAATGCTCTAATAATGATGATCTTTCACACTTTTATTTACTTACAACTCAAGAATTACAACTCGATACTTAGAACAAAATATGACTGTATGTGAATGCCACCGGCGGTGTACCGGGATATGCAATGAATCAAGAGTGACATGTATGAAAGAATTATGAACTGTGGCTTTGCCACAAATATGATGTCAACTACATGATCATGCAAAGCAATATGACAATGATGGAGCGTGTCATAATAAACGGAACGGTGGAAAGTTGCATGGAAATATATCTCGGAATGGCTATGGAAATGCCATAATAGGTAGATATGGTGGATGCTTTGAGGAAGGAATATGGTATGTTTATGGTACCGGCAAAAGTTGGGCGACACAAGAGAGGCTAGCAATGGTGGAAGACTACACCACAACACGGATGCAATGGCATGTAATCTGCCAGGATAATGCACTTAAGAGGGCAGATAAACGGCCAGGATAGAGTTTCTCCCGGCAGATAGAACTGCCATGAGAACGGCTACCGGGGATTACTTCTCCTAACAGATAATCATTTCCCAATAGTTTGTCTGCCGTGACCATTGTATTTGCCGGCAATTTGTTTTCTACCGACAGATTAGTCATCTAATAGGAACTACATCTTACCGGCAGTTGATGACCCACAAGTATAGGGGATCTATCGTAGTCCTTTTGATAAGTAAGAGTGTCGAACCCAACAAGGAGCAGAAGGAAATGATAAGCGGTTTCCAGCAAGGTATTCTCTGCAAGTACTGAAATAAGTGGTAACAGGTAGTTTTGTGATAGGATAATTTGTAATGAGCAACAAGTAACAAAAGTAAATAAAGTGCAACAAGGTGGCCCAATCCTTTTGTAGCAAAGGACAATCCTGGACAAACTCTTATATGATGTAAAGCGCTCCCGAGGACACATGGGAATATCGTCAAGCTAGTTTTCATCACGTTCATATGATTCGCGTTCGGTACTTTGATAATTTGGTATGTGGGTGGACCGGTGCTTGGGTACTGCCCTTACTTGGACAAGTATCCCACTTATGATTAACCTCTATTGCAAGCATCCGCAACTACAACAAAAGTATTAAGGTAAACCTAACCATAGCATGAAACATATGGATCCAAATAAGCCCCTTACGAAGCAACACATAAACTAGGGTTTAAGCTTCTGTCACTCTAGCAACCCATCATCTACTTATTACTCCCCAATGCCTTCCTCTAGGCCCAAACAATGGTTAAGTGTCATGTAGTCGACGTTCACATAACACCACTAGAGGAGAGACAACATACATCTCATCAAAATATCGAACGGATACCAAATTCACATGACTACTAATAGCAAGACTTCTCCCATGTCCTCAGGAACAAAAGTAACTACTCACAAAGCATAAATATGTTCATAATCAGAGGGGTATTAATATGCATATAGGATCTGACCATATGATCTTCCACCAATTAAACCAACTAGCATCAACTACAAGGAGTAATTAACACTACTAGCAACCTACTAGCACCAATCCCGGACTTTGAGACAAGAATTGGATACAAGAGATGAACTAGGGTTTTGAGATGAGATGGTGCTGATGAAGATGTTGATGGAGATTGCCCTCTCCCGATGAGAGGAGCGTTGGTGATGACGATGGCGATGATTTCCCCCTCCAGGAGGGAAGTTTCCCCGGCAGAACAGCTCCACCAGAGCCCTAGATTGGTTCCGCCAAGGTTCCGCCTCATGGCAGCGGAGTTTCGTCTGAGAAGATGGCTTATGATTTTTTTTCCATCAAAATACTCCATATAGTAGAAGATGGCCACCAGAGGGCCACCAGGGGGCCAACGAGGTAGGGGCGCCCCCCACCCTCGTGGGTAGGGTGTGGCCCCCCTGGTGAAGTTCTTGCTCTTAGTATTTTTTATATATTTGGAAAATGTCTTCCGTGGAGTTTCAGGACTTTTGGACCTGTGTAGAATAGGTCTCTAATATTTACTCCTTTTCCAGCCCAGAATCCCAGCTGCCGGCATTCTCCCTCTTTATGTAAACCTTGTAAAATAAGAGAGAATAGGCATAATTATTGTGACATAATGTGTAATAACAACCCATAATGCAATAAATATTGATATAAAAGCATGATGCAAAATGGACGTATCAACTCCCCCAAGCTTAGACCTCGCTTGTCCTCAAGCGAAAAGCCGAAATCGAAAAATATGTCCACATGTTTAGAGATAGAGGTGTCGATAAAAATAAAATACGGACATGATGGTATCATGATCATTCTTAGAACAGCAACTTATATAATTCTTGTCATATAATCTCTTATGCTAGAGTAATAATTCAATCACAATATCAAGTATGAATCGTAAACTTCATTGAAAACTAACAAACTACAATCTCATTCATTGAAGCAATTGCAATTTATCATAACATAGGAAAGAGTCAATGTATAAGAGCTTTTCAGCAAGTCCACATACTCAACTATCATATAGTCTTTCACAATTGCTGGCACTCACGCAATACTTATGGGTATGGAGTTTTAATCGGACACAGAGAAAGATAGGGGCTTATAGTTTTCCCTCCCAACGTTTTACCTCAAGGGTAATGTCAACAGTAATAGTTCATGAAAATTCACATCCAATTAGCCATATATACCAGGATCTTTCCAATATATGGTGCTTTCCAAAGGATAAAATATAAAAAGGAAGGGTGAAGATCACCATGACTCTTATGCAATGTAGGAGATAAAAGTAAAAGATAGGCCCTTCGTAGAGGGAAGCAGAGGTTATCATGCACTTTTATGGTTAGATGCACAAAATCTTAATGCGAAAGAACGTCACTTTATATTGCCACTTGTGATATGGACCTTTATTATGCAGTCTATCACTTTTATTACTTCCATATCACACGATCGTATAAAGCTTATTTCCTCCACACCAATCAATCATACATATTTAGAGAGCAATTTTTATTGCTTTGCACCGATGACAACTTACTTGAAGGATCTTATTCAATCCATAGGTAGATATGGTGGACTCTTATGGCAAGACTGGTTTAAGGGTATTTGGAAGCACAAGTAGTATCTCTACTTGGTGCAATGAATTTGGCTAGCATGAGGGGGGAAAGCAAGCTCATCATGTTGGAAGATCCAAGACAATATAATTCATCTCAGATGTAAGAAAACATAACCCATTACGTTGTCTTCCTTGTCCAATGTCAACTCTTTAGCATGTCATATTTTAATGAGTGCTCACAATCATAAAAGATGTCCAAGATAGTATATTGGCTTACACTCGCCACGTCAATCAAGTACATAAATAACATTACATCATCCAAACACTCATGGCCCGACTACGGCGCCAAAACAAAAGATAACACACTCAGTTGATTCATTTTAGTTAAGTTAAGGTTCAAGTTATCTACAACCGGACATTAACAAATTCCCATTTGCCCCTAACCGCGGGCACGACTTTCGAAAGTTCAAATCCCTGCAAGGGAGTCCCAACTTAGCCCATGACAAGCTCTCACGGTCAACGAAGGAATAGACCTCCTCCCAATACGTTCCGATCAGACTCGGTATCTCGGTTCTTCAAGACATTTCGACAGGTTAAAACAAGACCAGCAACACCGCCCGAATGTGCCGACAAATCCCGATAGGAGCTGCACATATGTCGTTCTCAGGGCACACTCAGATAGGTCAAGCTACGAGTAAAACCAACCCTCGAGTTTCGCCGAGGTGGCCCCGCAGGCTGCCTTGTTCGGACCAACACTCAGAGGAGCACTGGCCCGGGGGGTTTAAAGTAAGATGACCCTCGGGCTCCGGAAACCCAAGGGAAAAAGAGGCTAGGTGGAAAAAGGTAAAACCAAGGTTGGGCATTGCTGGAAAAGCTTTAATCAAGGCGAACTATCAAGGGGTTCCCATTATAACCCAACCACGTAAGGAACGCAAAATCCGGGAACATAACACCGATATGACGGAAACTAAGGCGGCAAGAGTTGAACAAAACACTAGGCGAGAGGCCGAGCCTTCCACCCTTTACCAAGTATATAGATGCATTAAGATAACAAGATAATATAATGATATCCCAACAAGTAAATAAAAGTTCCAACAAGGAACGGCCTCCAATCTTCACCTGCAACTAGCAACGCTATAAGAGGGGCTGAGCAAAGCGGTAACATAGCCAATCAACGGTTTGCTAGCACATGGTGGGTTAGAGGTTTGACATGGGAATTTGGGAGGCTTGAAAGCAAGTGGTAGGCATTGTAGCATTGGTCATAGCAAAAGAGCGAGCAATCTAGCATAGCAAAGATAGTAGTGATTTCGAGGGTATGATCATCTTCCCTGCACAGTTGTCAGAGTTGACTGGATCCTCGAAAGCAAACTCAACGGGCTCCTTATTAGCGAACTCGTCTCCCAGCTCTACCCAAACAAGACAAACAAGCAACAAGGACACAAATCAACCACGTGCAAGATCTCAAACAATATGATGCAATGATGATATGCTATGCGGGATGTGATGCGGGATGCATAAGAAAGATTTGACAAGGAAAGCATGAACCTGGCCTTAACTTGGAAATCCAAGCGTGCCACTAGAAAGATGAGATAAAATCGCTTGAAAACGATATAAAGAACGCCGGAATCGAAGTTACGGTTTGGAAATGGCAAGCGATTCAAATATGACACCGGTCTACGATTTACAGCAAGTAGCCATCTAAATGCAATGAGGTGGACATGCTATAGCACCCAAACATGACAACAAAATACATGGCAGGGATGCATACAAGATGCTTAACAAAAGTCTAGCACTGAGCTACGGCCAATTCATCCATTAACAGGTTCAAACAAGCATGGCAAAAATGCATATGGCAAACAGATCTCAGACTTAGTGAAATTATCACTTGTCTGGAATTTCAGATCAGGTAGCACTCTTCGGAGCAACAAAACTACATGATACAGGACCTGAACATGGCAAAGTAAATCATGGCATGGAGCTACTCAAAGAGCTTAACAAAAGTCCCTTAGTGACCTTGAGCCAAAAGGGATCAGAAAATACAATTGCAAGCATGTGAACATAGCAAAAACATAATCAGATCACAGACTTAGTGAAAACTGGAGCATGCTGAAAACAGACATCAAGTAGGCATGTTTACGAGCTCGATGCACTCAATACGGAGCAAGTCATGATAAGCTAAGCATACATCCATGAAGAACACACAAAATGCAAGCTAGACATGGCAAGAACAATAGCTTAGCATGCACGGATCAACTACAACATCATCGGCAAAATTGCAAACAAGTTGACAATCTGCCTAGATTCACAAAGTAGCAAAAGTAGAGCTCGATTGACTCAAGCTAGGGTGTTCCATAATTGCAAACAAAGGCATGGATGGATAGAGCACTACAAGATTAACAAAACATCCTTACTGATCACCCTCAAAAGAGGCACGGATCACTAGGAAACAACATGAACATATGGCAATATGAAATAAACAGTTCAAGGACTTAGTGGAAATGCTAAGTCCCTGAAAACAGAATTACCAAGTGCACCACTTTGCAAGCTTGTGCTAGTCACCACACACATCACAAAAAAACATGGGTTGCACCTCTGGAAAGATGACAAAACCCTTAACAAAACATATGTAGAGCATCAGGGCATATCATGCACACATTAATCATGTCAAAAATGACAAAAAGCTAAATGGAGTAGCAGATCTGACAATTATCTCAAGTAGCCCTCTTCTAACAGAATTTCGGGCATCAAGATGAAATCAAATGAAAATGATGCAATGGAATGAAATGATGTACTCTCTGAGGTGAACATTTTGATATGCTATATGCCAAAAACGGAGCTACGGATGCAAAGTTACGAGGCTATGAGCAGGAGCACTTGGATCTGAGAATTTGGGGACTTAGAAGAAATTCGACCTAGGGTTTACTGTTCATCCGGATCTCAGATCTGGCGCACGGATCGAGGATCGCCGGAAAACGGAGGTGGGCCGTCGGATTCGTCGGAGAACTTGGCGCGGAGGACATGGGGGGGGGCTCGCCGGCCGGTGAGGGCGCTCGCCCGGGGCGGCGACTTGGCGGCGGCGGTGATGTGCGACCGGGGCGGCGGCGGCTCGGGTCGGCCGCGGTGGTGGCGGTCGGGGTGGCCGGCGACAAGGCGGCGGCCGGCACCGGGCGGCGGAGCGAGGAGGAAGAGTGGCGGCGCGGCGAGGCGGGCGCCCGCGGCCTCAGTCAGGCGTCGATGCGGGCCGGGGGGCCCGGCCTGGGCT
>NC_041390.1:403675063-403684498 GCF_002162155.2 Triticum dicoccoides | reverse complement strand
GCGGGCGAGGCGGCGGTGATGTGGGCGCGGTGGCGGCGGCGAATCCCGGGGCGACACGTGGCGGTGGCGGCTGGGTCGGACAGTGTCCGGCTCCGTCCGGACACGTCCGGCGGCGGCGGAGACGGAATTTTTAGGGTTAGGACGGGGGAAGATCCGGATTTTCGGGGAGAGGCCTTTAAATAGGCATAGGGGGAGCTAGGAGAGTCCAAATGAGGTGCGGTTTTCGGCCATGCGATCGTGATCGAACGCTCTAGATGATGGAGCAGGTTTGTGTGGGTTTTGGGCCAAATTAGAGGGGTGTTGGGCTGCAACACACACGAGGCCTTTTTGGTCCCTCGGTTAACCGTTGGAGTATCAAACGAAGTCCAAATGATACGAAACTTGACAGGCGGTCTACCGGTAGTAAACCAAGGCCGCTTGGCAAGTCTCGGTCCAATCCAGAAATGTTTAATCCCTACACATGAAAGAAAGGTAGAATTGACCACCAGAGGAGAACGAAGCACCGGAATGCAAAACGGACAACGGGGAAAATGCTCGAATGCATGAGATGAACACGTATGCAAATGCAATGCACATGATGACATGATATGAGATGCATGACAACGATAACAACACACGGAGACAAAAACTCGAACCTGAGAAAATAAAATAACTTAACGCCGTAAACGGCAAGAGTTGGAGTACAAATTGGGAAAGTTACAACCGGGGTGTTACAACACTCCACCACTACGAAAGGATCTCGTCCCGAGATCTAGGACTGAAAGAACGCCGGGTACTCAGAACGGAGGTGATCCTCGCGTTCCCAGGTAGCTTCACGATCGGAATGATGTGACCACTTAACTTTGAGAAATTTGATTGACTTATTGCGAGTCTTGTGTTCAGTCTCTTCAAGAATAGCAACTGGGTGCTCACGATAAGAGAGATCTTCTTGGAGCTCAATGTCCTCGAAGTTGACGGTGCGGTTTGGAGTCTTGAAGCACTTTCGAAGCTGAGAGACATGGAACACGTCATGAACATTTGCAAAGTTTGAACGAAGCTCGAGTTGATAGGTGAGGTCGCCTCTCTTGCTGACAATCTTGAAAGGTCCCACGTATCTAGGGGCAAGCTTCCCTTTGATACCGAAGCGACGAGTACCTTTCATAGGAGAGACGCGGAGGTAAACATGATCTCCGATCTTGAAAGCCAAATCACGGTGCTTACTATCATAGTAGCTCTTCTGGCGGGATTGGGCTACTTTGAGGTTATCTCGAATGACTTTGCACATTTCCTCTGCCTCTGTGATTAAGTCATTACCCAAAAGCTGACGTTCACCGGTTTCAGACTAGTTGAGAGGGGTACGGCACTTCCTGCCATACAGAATTTCAAATGGGGCCTTGCCCGAACTTGCTTGAAAACTGTTGTTGTAGGAGAATTTAGCATAAGGAAGACAATCCTCCCACTTCAAGCCGAAGGAGATCACACAAGCTCTGAGCATATCTTCAAGAATCTGGTTGACACGCTCGAATTCACCGCTAGTTTGAGGATGGAAAGCTGTGCTGAAGCAGATGTTGGTGCCCATGGCCTTCTGAAAAGAATCCCAAAACTTGGATGTAAAGATGCTGCCATGGTCTGAAGAGATCACTTGTGGAATACCGTGCAGAGAGACAATCCGAGAGGTATAGAGTTCCGCCAATTGAGCTGTAGTGATTGACTCTTTGATAGGCAGAAAGTGAGCCACTTTGGTGAGTTTTTTGATGACAACGAATATAGCATCATTGCCACGTTTGGACTTTGGAAACCCAGTCACGAAGTCCATTTCAATGTGGTCAAACTTCCATTCTGGAATTGCAAGAGGTTGGAGGAGACCAGCTGGCCTTTGGTGTTCTGCCTTCACTCTTCTGCAGACATCACATTCATTCACGAATTGAGCAATCTCGCGCTTCATTCGAGTCCACCAATAAGCCTGCTTGAGGTCCTGATACATCTTCGTACTCCCAGGGTGGATGGAGAGGAGAGAACTGTGAGCCTCGTTCATGATCACTTTACGGAGGTCACCTTTGGGTACAACAATACGATCTTCGAAGAAGAGAGTGTCCTTGTCATCAAGGCGGTAGCACTTGTACTTGGGTTGACTCTTGGCAATCCCAATCTTCACCTTTTTCACCATAGCATCAAGAAGCTGGGCTTGGCGAATCTGGTCTTCCAAGGTAGGAGAGACTAGAAGGTTGGTGAGGAAACCTTGAGGAACAACTTGCAGATTAAGTTTGCGGAAAGCTTCACAAAGCTCGGGTTGATAAGGCTTAAGAATCAGACTATTGCAATAAGCTTTCCTGCTCAATGCGTCAGCAATCACATTGGCCTTGCCTGGAGTATACTCGATACTCGGATTATACTCTTGAATCATTTCGACCCATCGAGTTTGCCTTTGGTTGAGATTAGGCTGAGTGAAGATGTACTTGAGATTCTTGTGGTCAGTGAAAATGTCCACTTTTCTTCCCAATAAGAGACGCCTCCAAGTCAAAAGAGCATGCACAACTGCCACCAACTCGAGATCATGAGCGGGGTAGTTCTTCTTATTAGGCTTCAACTGGCGATAGGTATAAGCAACAACTTTCTTCTCTTGCATTAATACTGCGCCAAGACCTTAGAGAGAGGCATCACAAAAGACCTCATACGGCTTGGATTCATCAGGCGGAGTCAGAACTGGAGCAGTGATCAATTTCTGTTTCAAAGTGTTGAAAGCAATGTCACACTCCAGAGACCAAACATACATGACGTGCTTCTGAAGAAGATTAGAGAGAGGCTTTGCGATCTTAGAAAAGTTTTCAACGAATCTTCGGCAATAGCTTGCGAGACCGAGGAAGCTACGGAGTTGCTTCATGTTCTGAGGAGGTTCCCAATTCACAATTGCAGACACCTTCTCAGGATTCACCGTGATGCCCTTGGCAGAGATGATATGACCAAGATAAAGAACCTCATCGAGCCAAAATTCACACTTGGAGAACTTGGGGTAGAACTGATGTTCCCTGAGCTTATCGAGTACCAAACGCAAGTGCTTGGCATGATCTTCCTTGTTCTTCGAGAAAACCAGAATGTCGTCGAGATAGACCAAAATGAAGTCATTGGTGTAGGCGTTGAAGATGGAGTTCATCATACGAGAGAACGTCGGAGGAGCGTTGACGAGGCCAAAAGACATGACAGTGTATTCATATGAACCATAGCTTGTCCTGAAAGCCGTCTTGGGAATATCTTGTTCACGGATTCGAATCTGATGATAACCCATACGGAGATCATACTTGGAGAATACTTGGGCACCTTTGAGTTGTTCGAACAGCTCGTTGATGTTGGGAAGTGGGTATTTGTTCTTGATGGTCTTCTTGTTCAATGGACGGTAATCAACACAAAGTCGGTCCGTTCCATCCTTCTTCTTCACAAAAAGAACACCACAACCCCACGTAGAAGAACTAGGCCGGATGAGACCCATTTTCTCTTGAATATCGAGTTGCTTCTTCGGCTCCTTCAACTCTTCAGGTCCGATCTTGTAAGGACGCTTGCACACAGGTTCCGTACCAGGCTCAAGATCAATAAAGAATTCAACTGGCCGGTGCGGAGGCATTCCTGGAAGCTCTTCTGGAAAGACGTCTTGATATTCGCAAACGACTAGAATCTGCGAGATAGCATCCAGTTCACCCTTCTCATTGAGAGAAAACAGACGGATGGTATCATCACGAGCGGCAAAGACAATTACATCCTCAGACGAATGAGTCAATTGAATCTGCCTGGCTGCACAATCAAGCTGAGCCTTGTGCTTAGAAAGCCAATCCATTATGAGAATAAAATCAATATCCGAGTTGCCAAGAACCATTGGGGAAGAAAGGAACTTGTAATCGCCCAAGGTGATAGTAACATCTGGCACCTCCAGACTTGCACTCAAATGTTTTCCAGGAGAAACGATATCCATTTGTTTACCCAAATGAGATGAAACAAACTCATGCTTGGTAAAAAATGGCTTTGACATGAAACAATGCAATGCACCAGTGTCAAAAAGAACTTTTGCTGGAATATCGTTAACTAGAAGGTTACCCATGATCACATCTGACGAGTCCTCTGCCTGAGCTGCATTCATCAAATTGACCTTGGCATGCTTGGGGTTATGCTTGACCACTACTGTACTTGCCGATCTCACAGGAGGAGGAGGAGGAAGACGCCTCTGGTTGAAACACTTGTTGGCATAGTGGCCCTTCTGTTGGCACTTGTTGCACGTGACCTCTGAAAGCGGACGGTGATACGGAGCACTCGATCTTAGAGCTTGAGACGAAGTCTTGTTCTGAAAGCCAGGGTTGGGTGGGTGGGAAGAACCACTGCCACCTTTGCTCTTCTGTTGATACGGCTGACGGAACGGAGGAGGAGGAAGCCAAAACTTCTGCTGCTTGGCCACTTGAGTAGAGGAAGAAGGAGTAACATCTCTGACTCGCTTCTTGGAAGCATCACACCTCAACTGAGCAGCCTCTTGCTTCAGTGCCATGTTGTAGAACTCATCGTACCTCAAGGCTCAAAGAGAACAAGAGCTAGCTGAATTTCTTCTCTGAGACCACCCCTGAACTGGTATATCATGCTCTTCTCATCAGGGACGTCCTGCTTGGCAAAGCGGGCGAGCTTCTGGAACAACTTGTTGTAGTCATAGACAGACAAAGAGCCTTGCTTCAGGTTGCGGAATTCCTCACGCTTGCTTTCAACCACGCCCTGGGGAATATGATGAGCTCGGAAATCTCGATGGAATTCATACCAGGTGATAACACGTCCACCTCTGGAGTCCTTGTACTGCTGGAACCATTCTGCAGCTTGATCTTTGAGTTGGAAGGAAGCGAACTTAACAAAGTCCTCAGGCCTGACGTTACTGCACTCGAAATGCTTGCACAGATCCACAAGCCAATCGTCAGCATCGGTTGCCTCAACACAATTGCTGAAAGTCTTTGGCCCATTAGCAAGGAACTTGTTGAGTGTAGCAAAGTGATTCTGATTGTTGCCTTGGTTCCCTTGGTTGCCTTGATTGCGCTCTTGGAGAATTTGCATGATCAACTGTGTGTTTGCATTGGTTGCGGCCATCATAGATTGCCATGCCGCCGGAGGTGGTGGAGGTGGTGGCAGATTAGGATTCGGAGTTGTGCGCGTTGGAGGAGCCATCCTGAAGAGGTTGACATCCATTAGCACATTGATAGACAAATATTGAAGCCGAATCCAACGGAATGAAAATTGCAACATATAGTCTTCACATCCGAACAAAATGAACGAATGCATTCCTCTTGAAATGGTCACATATCCATAATTGAGAAGCCACTTAGAATTAAGGTAGAGAAATAAATCAACAAGGTACGGATCAAGAACGAATAATCGGTAAGAAATCACAATCTCAAACGAATATCCGTGGAAGAAGAACTAGAGCTACTAGAATTCCCACCTATGAAACTCCCGAACCTTTCCGGTTATGCAATCAGGTGTTGGCGATACAGGGGAATCATAATATCTCACCCAAATCTAGCAAATCCTACATCCAGCTGTATCCATCCTTCAACACATAACCAAGAAACCTTCGGAAACCATCTACCTCAACCTTCGAAAAGCATCTGTTATACAAATTATGGCGATACTCCCAAACTCCCGCCCCAGTACTGGGTGGTGTCGAGGTTATCTCACCAACGAACTGCATAAAAGAGATTTTCGATGTCGGCGTATTAAACTCAGGTATTCCAAAACTGCAACGATAAAATTATGATGACAACACCTCAGAGCTCAACTCCCCGGGACACTTCCACAAAACCCCTGACAGGAGGCACCAAGACAATGTTCACATCATAAAACCATCGGAACGATTCCAAGATACCCGCGTGATCCTAAAATTTTTTGTAGTGAAATTTGGGAAGAGAAAAGTCAAAACTCTACGTCAGGATGCCTTACCAGAGCGATGAGGAGACTGGGAAGTAAAAAGAATTCCTAAACTCTCCGATATATAATTCCTAATTGACTCAAAACATTTTTCTAGACACAACTCGGCCGCTAAAAACGATCAAGCAATGGGGCTCCTAAGGTCGGGGAAGGCTCTGATTACCAACTTGTAACACCCTCGATGCGACTATATCTCCCACGTGTCGAGGCACAACTTAGAGGCATAATCGCATTGAAGGCATATGTCGCAAGTTAGCAATCTTCACAACACCCCATGTAATATAGATAATAAAAGGGGAGATAACATAGTTGGCTTACACTCGCCACGTCAATCAAGTACATAAATAACATTACATCATCCAAACACTCATGGCCCGACTACGGCGCCAAAATAAAAGATAACCCAACATGCGACACGTTCCCGATCACCCCAACTGGGCACCACTACTGATCATCAGGAAAGGAAACGTAGTAACGTTGAGAGTCCTCGTCGAACTCCCACTTGAGCTCAAATGCGTCTCCTGGAGCGGAATCATCAGGCCCTGCATCTGGTGTAATAGTAATCTGTGAGCCACAGGGACTCAGCAATCTCGCACCCTCGCGATCAAGACTATTTAAGCTTATAGGTAAAGCAAGGTACAAATATATGTGGAGTTGTAGCAAGTGACTAGCAAATATGGTGGCTAACTTATTCGCAAAAGAGAGCGAGAAGAGGAGGCAAAGCGCGAGCGAGAAACTAGAGAACAACCTGTGCCAACATTACTCCAACACCGTGTCCGCTTCCCGGACTCCGCCGAGAAGAGGCCATCACGGTAACACACTCAGTTGATTCATTTTAGTTAAGTTAAGGTTCAAGTTATCTACAACCGGACATTAACAAATTCCCATCTGCCGCTAACCGCGGGCACGGCTTTCGAAAGTTCAAATCCCTGCAAGGGAGTCCCAACTTAGCCCATGACAAGCTCTCACGGTCAACAAAGGAATAGAACTCCTCCCAAGACGTTCCGATCAGACTCGGTATCTCGGTTATTCAAGACATTTCGACAGGTTAAAACAAGACCAGCAACACCGCCCGAATGTGCCGACAAATCCTGATAGGAGCTGCACATATCTCGTTCTCAGGGCACACTCAGATAGGTCAAGCTACGAGTAAAACCAACCCTCGAGTTTCCCCGAGGTGGCCCCGCAGGCTGCCTTGTTCGGTCCAACACTCAGAGGAGCACTGGCCCAGGGGGGTTTAAAATAAGATGACCCTCGGGCTCCGGAAACCCAAGGGAAAAAGAGGCTAGGTGGCAAAAGGTAAAACCAAGGTTGGGCATTGCTGAAAAAGCTTTAATCAAGGCGAACTATCAAGGGGTTCCCATTATAACCCAACCGCGTAAGGAACGCAAAATCCGGGAACATAACACCGATATGACGGAAACTAAGGCGGCAAGAGTGGAACAAAACACTAGGCGAGAGGTCGAGCCTTCCACCCTTTACCAAGTATATAGATGCATTAAGATAACAAGATAATATAATGATATCCCAACAAGTAAATAAAAGTTCCAACAAGGAACGGCCTCCAATCTTCACCTGCAACTAGCAACGCTATAAGAGGGGCTGAGCAAAGCGGTAACATAGCCAATCAACGGTTTGCTAGGACATGGTGGGTTAGAGGTTTGACATGGCAATTTGGGAGGCTTGAAAGCAAGTGGTAGGCATCGTAGCATTGGTCATAGCAAAAGAGCGAGCAATCTAGCATAGCAAAGATAGTAGTGATTTCGAGGGTATGATCATCTTGCCTGCACAGTTGTCAGAGTTGACTGGATCCTCGAAAGCAAACTCAACGGGCTCCTCGTTAGCGAACTCGTCTCCTGACTCTACCCAAACAAGACAAACAAGCAACAAGGACACAACTCAACCACGTGCAAGATCTCAAACAATATGATGCAATGATGATATGCTATGCGGGATGCGATGCGGGATGCATAAGAAAGATTTGACAAGGAAAGCATGAACCTGGCCTTAACTTGGAAATCCAAGCGTGCCACTAGAAAGATGAGATGAAATCGCTTGAAAACGATATAAAGAACGCCGGAATGGAAGTTACGGTTTGGAAATGGCAAGCGATTCAAATATGACACCGGTCTGCGATTTACAACAAGTAGCCATCTAAATGCAATGAGGTGAACATGCTACAACACCCAAACATGACAACAAAATACATGGCAGGGATGCATACAAGATGCTTAACAAAAGTCTAGCACTGAGCTACGGCCAATTCATCCATTAACAGGTTCAAACAAGCATGACAAAAATGCATATGGCAAACAGATCTCAGACTTAGTGAAATTATCACTTGTCTGGAATTTCAGATCTAGTAGCACTCTTCGGAGCAACAAAACTACATGCTACAGGACCTGAACATGGCAAAGTAAAGCATGGCATGGAGCTACTCAAAGAGCTTAACAAAAGTCCCTTAGTGACCTTGAGCCAAAAGGGATCAGAAAATACAATTGCAAGCATGTGAACATAGCAAAAACATAATCAGATCACAGACTTAGTGAAAACTGGAGCATGCTGAAAATAGATATCAAGTAGGCATGTTTACGAGCTCGATGCACTCAATACGGAGCAAGTCATGATAAGCTAAACATACATCCATCAAGAACACACAAAATTCAAGCTAGACATGGCAAGAACAATAGCATAGCATGCACGGGTCAACTACAACATCATCGGCAAAATTGCAAACAAGTTGACAATCTGCCCAGATTCACAAAGTAGCAAAAGTAGAGCTCGATTGACTCAAGCTAGGTTGTTTTCATAATTGCAAACAAAGGCATGGATGGATAGAGCACTACAAGATTAACAAAACATCCTTACTGATCACCCTCAAAAGAGGCACGGATCACTAGGAAACAACATGAACATATGGCAATATGAAATAAACAGTTCAAGGACTTAGTGGAAATGCTAAGTCCCTGAAAACAGAATTACCAAGTGCACCACTTTGCAAGCTTGTGCTAGTCACCACACACATCACAAAAAAACATGGGTTGCACCTCTGGAAAGATGACAAAACTCTTAACAAAACATATGTAGAGCATCAGGGCATATCATGCACACATTAATCATGGCAAAAATGACAAAAAGCTAAATTGAGTAGCAGATCTGACAATTATCTCAAGTAGACCTCTTCTAACAGCATTTCGGGCATCAAGATGAAATCAAATGAAAATGATGCAATGGAATGAAATGATGTACTCTCTGAGTTGAACATTTTGATATGCTATATGCAAAAAACGGAGCTACAGATGCAAAGTTACGAGGCTATGAACAGGAGCACTTGGATCTGAGATATTGGGGACTTAGAAGAAATTCGACCTAGGGTTTACTGTTCATCTGGATCTCAGATCTGGCGCACGGATCGAGGATTGCCGGAAAACGGAGGTGGGCCGCCGGATTCGTCGGAGAACTTGGCGCGGAGGAGATGGGGGGGGGGCTCGCTGGCCGGTGAGGGCACTCGCC
>NC_041390.1:403665085-403674507 GCF_002162155.2 Triticum dicoccoides | reverse complement strand
GGCCGGGGGGCCCGGCCTGGGCTGCGGCGGGCTCGCGCGGGCGAGGCGGCGGTGATGTGGGCGCGGTGGCAGTGGCGAATCCCGGGGCGACACGTGACGGTGGCGGCTGGGTCGGACGGTGTCCGGCTCCGTCCGGACACGTCCGGCGTCGGCGGAGACGGAATTTTTAGGGTTAGGACGGGGAATATCCGGATTTTCGGGGAGAGGCCTTTAAATAGGCATAGGGGGAGCTAGGAGAGTCCAAATGAGGTGAGGTTTTCGTCCACGCGATCGTGATCGAACGCTCTAGATGATGGAGCAGGTTTAGGTGGGTTTTGGGCCAAATTCGAGGGGTGTTGGGCTGCAACACACACCCTTTTCGGTCCGTCGGTTAACCGTTGGAGTATCAAACGAAGTCCAAATGATACGAAACTTGAGAGGCGGTCTACCGGTAGTAAACCAAGGCCGCTTGGCAAGTCTCAGTCCAATCCGGAAATGTTTAATCCCCACACATGAAAGAAAGGTAGAATTGACCACCAGAGGAGAACGAAGCACCGGAATGCAAAACGGACAACGGGGAAAATGCTCGAATGCATGAGATGAACACGTATGCAAATGCAATGCACATGATGACATGATATGAGATGCATGACAACGATAACAACACACGGAGACAAAAACCCGAACCCGAGAAAATAAAATAACTTAACACCGGAAATGGCAAGAGTTGGAGTACAAATTGGGGAAGTTACAACCGGGGTGTTACAACACTCCACCACTACGAAAGGATCTCGTCCCGAGATCTAGGACTGAAAGAACGCCGGGTACTCAGAACGGAGGTGATCCTCACGTTCCCAGGTAGCTTCACGGTCGGAATGTTGTGACCATTTGACTTTAAGAAATTTGATTGACTTATTGCGAGTCTTGCGTTCAGTCTCTTCAAGAATAGCAACCGGGTGCTCACGATAAGAGAGATCTTCTTGGAGCTCAATGTCCTCGAAGTTGACGGTGCGGTTAGGAGTCTTGAAGCACTTTCGAAGCTGAGAGACATGGAACACGTCATGAACATTTGCAAAGTTTGAACGAAGCTCGAGTTGATAGGCGAGGTCGCCTCTCTTGCTGACAATCTTGAAAGGTCCCACGTATCTAGGGGCAAGCTTCCCTTTGATACCGAAGCGACGAGTACCTTTCATAGGAGAGACACGGAGGTAAACATGATCTCCTATCTTGAAAGCCAAATCACGGTTCTTACTATCATAGTAGCTCTTCTAGCGGGATTGGGCTGCTTTGAGGTCATCTCAAATGACTTTGCACATTTCCTCTGCCTCTGTAATTAAGTCATTACCCAAAAGCTGACGTTCACCGGTTTCAGACCAGTTGAGAGGGGTACGGCACTTCCTGCCATACAGAATTTCAAATGGGGCCTTGCCCGAACTTGCTTGAAAACTGTTGTTGTAGGAGAATTCAGCATAAGGAAGACAATCCTCCCACTTCAAGCCGAAGGAGATCACACAAGCTCTGAGCATATCTTCAAGAATCTGGTTGACACGCTCGAATTGACCGCTAGTTTGAGGATGGAAAGCTATGCTGAAGCGGATGTTGGTGCCCATGGCCTTCTGAAAAGAATCCCAAAACTTGGATGTAAAGATGCTGCCACTGTCTGAAGAGATCACTTGTGGAATACCGTGCAGAGAGACAATCCGAGAGGTATAGAGTTCCGCCAATTGAGCTGTAGTGATTGACTCTTTGATAGGCAGAAAGTGACCCACATTGGTGAGTTTTTCGATGACAACGAATATAGCATCATTGCCACGTTTGGACTTTGGAAACCCAGTCACGAAGTCCATTTCAATGTGGTCAAACTTCCATTCTGGAATGGCAAGAGGTTGGAGGAGACCAGCTGGCCTTTGGTGTTCTGCCTTCACTCTTCTGCAGACATCACATTCATTCACGAATTGAGCAATCTCATGCTTCATTCGAGTCCACCAATAAGCCTGCTTGAGGTCCTCATACATCTTCGTACTCCCAGGGTGGATGGAGAGGAGAGAATTGGGAGCCTCGTTCATGATCACTTTACGGAGGTCACCTTTGGGTACAACAATACGATCTTCGAAGAAGAGAGTGTCCTTGTCATCAAGGCGGTAGCACTTGTACTTGGGTTGACTCTTGGCAATCCCAATCTTCACCTTTTTCACCATAGCATCAAGAAGCTGGGCTTGGCGAATCTGGTCTTCCAAGGTAGGAGAGACTAGAAGGTTGGTGAGGAAACCTTGAGGAACAACTTGCAGATTAAGTTTGCGGAAAGCTTCACAAAGCTCGGGTTGATAAGGCTTAAGAATCAGACTGTTGCAATAAGCTTTCCTGCTCAATGCGTCAGCAATCACATTGGCCTTGCCTGGAGTATACTCGATACTCGGATTATACTCTTGAATCATTTCGACCCATCGAGTTTTCCTGAGGTTGAGATTAGGCTGAGTGAAGATGTACTTGAGACTCTTGTGGTCAGTGAAAATGTCCACTTTTCTTCCCAATAAGAGATGTCTCCAAGTCAAAAGAGCATGCACAACTGCCGCCAACTCAAGATCATGAGCGGGGTAGTTCTTCTCGTTAGGCTTCAACTGGCGAGAGGTATAAGCAACAAATTTCTTCTCTTGCATTAATACTGCGCCAAGACCTTGGAGAGAGGCATCACAAAAGACCTCGTACGGCATGGATTCATCAGGCGGAGTCAGAACTGGAGCAGTGATCAATTTCTCTTTCAAAGTGTTGAAAGAAATGTCACACTCCGGAGACCAAACGTACTTGACGTGCTTCTGAAGAAGATTAGAGAGAGGCTTCGCGATCTTAGAAAAGTTTTCAATGAATCTTCGGCAATAGCTTGCGAGACCGAGGAAGCTACGGAGTTGCTTCACGTTCTGAGGAGGTTCCCAATTCACAATTGCAGACACCTTCTCAGGATTCACCGCGATTCCCTTGGCAGAGATGATATGACCAAGATAAAGAACCTCATCGAGCCAAAATTCACACTTGGAGAACTTGGCTTAGAACTGATGTTCCCTGAGCTTATCGAGTACCAAACGCAAGTGCTTGGCATGATCTTCCTTGTTCTTCGAGAAAACCAGAATGTCGTCGAGATAGACCAAAACGAAGTCATTGGTGTAGGCGTTGAAGATGAAGTTCATCATACGAGAGAACGTCGGAGGAGCGTTGACGAGGCCAAAAGACATGAAAGTGTATTCATATGAACCATAGCTTGTCCTGAAAGCCGTCTTGGGAATATCTTGTTCACGGATTCGAATCTGATGATAACCCATACGGAGATCAAGCTTGGAGAATACTTGGGCACCTTTGAGTTGTTCGAACAGCTCGTTGATGTTGGGAAGTGGTTATTTGTTCTTGATGGTCTTCTTGTTCAATGGACGGTAATCAACACAAAGTCGGTCCGTTCCATCCTTCTTCTTCACAAAAAGAACACCACAACCCCACGGAGAAGAACTAGGCCGGATGAGACCCATTTTCTCTTGAATATCGAGTTGCTTCTTCGGCTCCTTCAACTCTTTAGGTCCGAGCTTGTAAGGACGCTTGCACACAGGTTCCGTACCGGGCTCAAGATCAATAACAAATTCAATTGGCCGGTGCGGAGGCATTCCTAAAAGCTCTTGTGGAAAGACGTCTTGATATTCGCAAACGACTAGAATCTACGAGATAGCATCCAGTTCACCCTTCTCATTGAGAGAAAACAGACGGATGGTATCATCACGAGCGGCAAAGACAATTACATCCTCAGACGAATGAGTCAATTGAATCTGCCTGGCTGCATAATCAAGCTGAGCCTTGTGCTTAGAAAGCCAATCCATTCCGAGAATAAGATCAATATCCGAGTTGCCAAGAACCATTGGGGAAGAAAGGAACTTGTAATCGCCCAAGGTGATAGTAACATCTGGCACCTCCAGACTTCCACTCAAACGTTTGCCAGGAGAAACGATATCCATTTGTTTACCCAAATGAGACGAAACAAACTCATGCTTGGTAAAAAATGGCCTTGACATGAAACAATGCGATGCACCAGTGTCAAAAAGAACTTTTGCAGGAATATCGTTAACTGGAAGGTTACCCATGATCACATCTGATGAGTCCTCTGCCTGAGCTTCATTCATCAAATTGACCTTGGCATGCTTGGGGTTATGCTTGACCACTTCTGTACTTGCCGATCTCACAGGAGGAGGAGGAGGAAGACGCCTCTGGTTGAAACACTTGTTGGCATAGTGGCCTTTCTGTTGGCACTTGTTGCACGTGACCTCTGAAAGCGGACGGTGATACGGAGCACTCGATCTTGGAGCTTGAGACGAAGTCTTGTTCTAAAAGCCAGGGTTGGGTGGGTGGGAAGAACCACTGCCACCTTTGCTCTTCTGTTGATACGGCTGACGGAACGGAGGAGGAGGAAGCCAAAACTTCTGCTGCTTGGCCACTTGAGTAGAGGAAGAAGGAGTAACATCTCTGACTCGCTTCTTGGAAGCATCACACCTCAACTGAGCAGCCTCTTGCTTCGGTGCCATGTTGTAGAACTCATCGTACCTCAAGGCTCAAAGAGAACAAGAGCTAGCTGAATTTCTTCTCTGAGACCACCCCTGAACTGGTATATCATGCTCTTCTCATCAGGGACGTCCTGCTTGGCAAAGCGCACGAGCTTCTGGAACAACTTGTTGTAGTCATAGACAGACAAAGAGCCTTGCTTCAGGTTGCGGAATTCCTCACGCTTGCTTTCAACCACGCTCTGGGGAATATGATGAGCTCAGAAATCTCGATGGAATTCATCCCAGGTGATAACACGTCCACCTCTGGAGTCCTTGTACTGCTGGAACCATTCTGCAGCTTGATCTTTGAGTTGGAAGGAAGCGAACTTAACAAAGTCCTCAGGCCTGACGTTACTACACTCGAAATGCTTGCACAGATCCACAAGCCAATAGTCAGCATTGGTTGCCTCAACACAATTGCTGAAAGTCTTTGGCCCATTAGCAAGGAACTTGTTGAGTGTAGAAAAGTGATTCTGATTGTTGCCTTGGTTCCCTTGGTTGCCTTGATTGCGCTCTTGGAGAATTTGCATGATCAACTGTGTGTTTGCATTGGTTGCGGCCATCACAGCTTGCCATGCTTCCGGAGGAGGTGGAGGTGGTGGCGGATTAGGATTCGGAGTCGTGCGCGTTGGAGGAGCCATCCTGAAGAGGTTGACATCCATTAGCAAATTGATAGACAAATATTGAAGCTGAATCCAACGGAATGAAAATTGCAACATATAGTCTTCACATCTGAACAAAATGAACGAATGCATTCCTCTTGAAATGGTCACATATCCATAATTGAGAAGCCACTTAGAATTAAGGTAGAGAAATAAATCAACAAGGTACAGATCAAGAACGAATAATCGGTAAGAAATCCCAATCTCAAACCAATATCCGTGAAAGAAGAACTAGAGCTACTAGAATTCCCACCTATGAAACTCCCGAACCTTTCCGGTTATGCAATCAGGTGTTGGGGATACAGGGGAAGCATAATATCTCACCCAAATCTAGCAAATCCTACATCCAGCTGTATCCATCCTTCAACACATAACCAAGAAACCTTCAGAAACCATCTACCTCAACCTTCGAAAAGCATCCGTTATACAAGTTATGGCGATACTCCCGAACTCCCGCCCCAGTACTGGGTAGCGTCGAGGTTATCTCACCAACGAACTGCATAAAAGAGATTTTCGATGTCGGCGTACTAAACTCAGGTATTCCAGAACTGCAACGATAAAATTATGATGACAACACCTCAGAGCTCAACTCCCCGGGACACTTCCACAAAACCCCTGACAGGAGGCACCAAGACAATGTTCTCATCATAAAACCATCAGAACGATTCCAAGATACCCGCGTGATCCTAAAATTTTTTTTAGTGAAATTTGGGAAGTGAAAAGTCAAAACTCTACGTCAGGATGCCTTACCAAAGCGATGAGTTGACTGGGAAGTAAAAAGAATTCCTAAACTCTCCGATATATAATTCCTAATTGACTCAAAACATTTTTCTAGACACAACTCGGCCGCTAAAAACGATCAAGCAATGGGGCTCCTAAGGTCGGGGAAGGCTCTGATTACCAACTTGTAACACCCTCGATGCGACTATATCTCCCACGTGTCGAGGCACGACTTAGAGGCATAATCGCATTGAAGGCATATGTCGCAAGTTAGGCAATCTTCACAACACCCCATGTAATATAGATAATAAAAGGGGAGATAACATAGTTGGCTTACACTCGCCACGTCAATCAAGTACATAAATATCATTACATCAACCAAACACTCATGGCCCGACTACGGCGCCAAAATAAAAGATAACCCAACATGCGACACGGTCCCGATCACCCCAACTGGGCACCACTACTGATCATCAGGAAAGGAAACGTAGTAACGTTGAGAGTCCTCGTCGAACTCCCACTTGAGCTCAAACGCATCTCCTGGAGCGGAATCATCAGGCCCTGCATCTGGTGTAATAGTAATCTGTGAGCCACAGGGACTCAGCAATCTCGCACCCTCGCGATCAAGACTATTTAAGCTTATAGGTAAAGCAAGGTACAAATATATGTGGAGCTGCAGCAAGCGACTAGCAAATATGGTGGCTAACTTATTCGCAAAAGAGAGCGAGAAGAGGAGGCAAAGCGCGAGCGAGAAACTAGAGAACAACCTGCGCAAACATTACTCCAACACCGTGTCCGCTTCCCGGACTCCGCCGAGAAGAGGCCATCAAGGTAACACACTCAGTTGATTCATTTTAGTTAAGTTAAGGTTCAAGTTATCTACAACCGGACATTAACAAATTCCCATCTGCCCCTAACCGCGGGCACGACTTTCGAAAGTTCAAATCCCTGCAAGGGAGTCCCAACTTAGCCCATGACAAGCTCTCACGGTCAACGAAGGAATAGACCTCCTCCCAAGACGTTCCGATCAGACTCGGTATCTCGGTTCTTCAAGACATTTCGACAGGTTAAAACAAGACCAGCAACACCGCCCGAATGTGCCGACAAATCCCGATAGGAGCTGCACATATCTCGTTCTCAGGGCACACTCAAATAGGTCAAGCTACGAGTAAAACCAACCCTCGAGTTTCCCCGAGGTGGCCCCGTAGGCTGCCTGGTTCGTACCAACACTCAGAGGAGCACTGGCCCGGGGGGGGGGGTTAAAATAAGATGACCCTCGGGCTCCGGAAACCCAAGGGAAAAAGAGGCTATGTGGCAAAAGGTAAAACCAAGGTTGGGCATTGCTGGAAAAGCTTTAATCAAGGCGAACTATCAAAGGGTTCCCATTATAACCCAACCGCGTAAGGAACGCAAAATCCGGGAACATAACACCGATATGACGGAAACTAAGGCGGCAAGAGTGGAACAAAACACTAGGCGAGAGGCCGGGCCTTCCACCCTTTACCAAGTATATAGATGCATTAAGATAACAAGATAATATAATGATATCCCAACAAGTAAATAAAAGTTCCAACAAGGAACGGCCTCCAATCTTCACCTGCAACTAGCAACGCTATAAGAGGGGCTGAGCAAAGCGGTAACATAGCCAATCAACGGTTTGCTAGGACATGGTCGGTTAGAGGTTTGACATGACAATTTGGGAGGCTTGAAAGCAAGTGGTAGGCATCGTAGCATTGGTCATAGCAAAAGAGCGAGCAATCTAGCATAGCAAAGATAGTAGTGATTTCGAGGGTATGATCATCTTGCCTGCACAGTCGTCAGAGTTGACTAGATCCTCGAAAGCAAACTCAACGGGCTCCTCGTTTGCGAACTCGTCTCCCAGCTCTACGCAAACAAGACAAACAAGCAACAAGGACACAAATCAACCACGTGCAAGATCTCAAACAATATGATGCAATGATGATATGCTATGCGGGATGCGATGCGGGATGCATAAGCAAGATTTGACAAGGAAAGCATGAACCTGGCCTTAACTTGGAAATCCAAGCATGCCACTGGAAAGATGAGATGAAATCGCTTGAAAACAATATAAAGAACGCCGGAATCGGAGTTACGGCTTGGAAATGGCAAGCGATTCAAATATGACACCGGTCTGCGATTTACAGCAAGTAGCCATCTAAATGCAATGAGGTGAACATGCTACAGCACCCAAACATGACAACAAAATACATGGCAGGGATGCATACAAGATGCTTAACAAAAGTCTAGCACTGAGCTACGGCCAATTCATCCATTAACAGGTTCAAACAAGCATGGCAAAAATGCATATGGCAAACAGATCTCAGACTTAGTGAAATTATCACTTGTCTGGAATTTCAGATCAGGTAGCACTTTTCGGAGCAACAAAACTACATGCTACAGGACCTGAACATGGCAAAGTAAAGCATGGCATGGAGCTACTCAAAGAGCTTAACAAAAGTCCCTTAGTGACCTTGAGCCAAAAGGGATCAGAAAATACAATTGCAAGCATGTGAACATAGCAAAAACATAATCAGATCACAGACTTAGTGAAAACTGGAGCATGCTGAAAATAGATATCAAGTAGGCATGTTTACGAGCTCGATGCACTCAATACGGAGCAAGTCATGATAAGCTAAGCATACATCCATCAAGAACACACAAAATGCAAGCTAGACATGGCAAGAACAATAGCATAGCATGCACGGATCAACTACAACATCATCGGCAAAATTGCAAACAAGTTGACAATCTGCCCAGATTCATAAAGTAGCAAAAGTAGAGCTCGATTGACTCAAGCTAGGCTGCTCCATAATTGCAAATAAAGGCATGGATGGATATAGCACTACAAGATTAACAAAACATCCTTACTGATCACCCTCAAAAGAGGCACGGATCACTAGGAAACAACATGAACATATGGCAATATGAAATAAACAGTTCATGGACTTTGTGGAAATGCTAAGTCCCTGAAAACAGAATTACCAAGTGCACCACTTTGCAAGCTTGTGCTAGTCACCACACACATCACAAAAAAACATGGGTTGCACCTCTGGAAAGATGACAAAACTCTTAACAAAACATATGTAGAGCATCAGGGCATATCATGCACACATTAATCATGGCAAAAATGACAAAAAGCTAAATTGAGTAGCAGATCTGACAATTATCTCAAGTAGACCTCTTCTAACAGCATTTCGGGCATCAAGATGAAATCAAATGAAAATGATGCAATGGAATGAAATGATGTACTCTCTGAGTTGAACATTTTGATATGCTATATGCAAAAAACGGAGCTACAGATGCAAAGTTACGAGGCTATGAACAGGAGCACTTGGATCTGAGAATTTGGGGACTTAGAAGAAATTCGACCTAGGGTTTACTGTTCATCCGGATCTCAGATCTGGCGCACGGATCGAGGATTGCCGGAAAACGGAGGTGGGCCACCGGATTCGTCGGAGAACTTGGC